>NC_057942.1:8000806-8220806 GCF_018555375.3 Anguilla rostrata | reverse complement strand
AGGCGTTGCCCTGGTGGCTAACCCATAAACCCAGCCGCGTTTCCTGCCTGGCTTTGCCTGTTCGCTCCTCGTGTCGTTTCGCCGCGCACAGGAACGCATGCAAAGGCATATGAAAATTAAAAAGCAGAGGACGTGCCGGTGCCCGAGGTGCGGCGGCTGGGCTGAGGTAGGCCGAAACGCTGCCAGCACGCACACCGGTGCATCAGCCACACTTTAACTACGACCATCCTTATGATGCATTCCCTACGTGCCTCCTACTGCTGCACAAATCACAGCGAGGGAACAAACTGTTAGCCCCAGCTTCTGTTCCCTTTCTTTGCTTTCCTTTAAAAACTTCATCTTCCATCCAAAAAGCTTCAGGGCAGGGTTTTTGGAAAATTGTTAAGCTGTCTTGAGAGCGTGAGTTTTTTTTCTTCCTCTCTGAGGTGAAAAGGACGAACAGTATTCATTATTCATTTTTAGGCATTCACAGAACGCTGCCAATCATGTGTCTTCAGCCTCAGCTCCTTTCCCCAGTGCATTCACTCCTGAGCCTATGACTACATCCTACACTACAGGCCCCAAGTTAGCAGGCACCAATCAAAAGAAGTGTATCACTGAGTGATGACAACTTGTAGCCAATCAAAGCATGACGCATTGCTGGGTGGAATGAATTAAGCAGTGACCTGAGAGGCCCTAGCCAACTTAAACACAACCTAACATAACCATTTATGATGATCCAAACTTTACGTTTATACTGAAGTAAGCGGACAAATATAACTGACATTAATAAGTCTTTTAAATAGTCATGAATTGTTTTGCTGTCTCTGTCTCTAGAATGATTTATCTCAATATTTTATTTTATACTGATTAGTATCTTTATCAATATTTGTACATGAATCACTTGGCTGAATGTGCACTCAGATTATATTTCATTGATGAGATGAAAATAATGAGTGTTCAAAACCATAGTGATTTTTCAAATGGGATTAATGCATTACTTTGTGGAGACATAAGAATGAAATTAATTCATACACACACATGCACACACACCCCCACACACACACACTTATACACACACACACACACTTACACACACACCTACACACACACACACTTACACACACGCACACTTCTTCTCCCTTATTACAGTCTCGGGCAATTACAAGCCTTATCTGAGAGTGAGAATAATGAGGTTACACAGTGAGCAAATTCTCTGGTGTCAGGGTAATGATATTTGTGCTGAGGTCTGCACTGAGGGTGGAGGACAGGCGCGCGCTCACACACACACACACACACACACACACACACGGCGGAGTTATCTGCTCCGCGTCACTCCTCCTGACGGCCGGGGAAATTGCATTTGAGCGCGGGGGCGACGGGGAAGCCTGGAGAGCCGGGCTCTTTCTCTCTCTCTCTCTTTCTTTCTCTCTGTCTCTCTCTCTCTCTCTCTCCCTTTCTCTCTCTCTCCTTTCCCATGCGTTAGCCCCCCGTGACAGGGAACGTTGATTTATGGCTCCAATTCCCTCATACAGACGCGGCCAGCAGTCATAACTGTATACATGTATTTTTTTCCCCCTCTTCTATCCCCCTCTCCTCTCTTTTCTTTTCTGTTCTTGTTTTTTTTTGTAGTCCCCTCTGAGTGATTGATTATCCTGTCCCTCCTGTCTGGTGTATTTCTGAAATGTAATCTCCCTCGGTGGCGTGGAAAGCGCTTTCTACACAAACACAGAGAGGGCAGGAGAGAAAACAAATCTCTCTCTCAGTTTCTCTCTCTCTTTCTGTCTCTCCCTCTCTCTGAGGCATGAGGCTGTGACTGCACGACCTCAGTATCTGATCATGTGAACACGCCGCCATCCTCTGCTCCATACGTGTGCCACCGCACACCAAGCCACAGATATTCTACGCAGGACTCGATATTTAACTCAACAGTGCTCCTCCAGTCATCTGACCTTCCTTATCTAGGAGGCTACAGTTTTTAACTGGAATGTTCTGGTACTCTCTGCGTCTCTGCTCTGCTGTGGATGCTTTATCTTTGTGATTTGCCCGTTCGTTTTCACACAAACGAGCCGGAAAAGCGGTGGCACGCTGTCAGACAGAGCTTTGAACGTTACGGCGAATATCTGGTTCACATAAACAATCCGTGGGCCTAAAAACATCAAGCAAGGAGCGAAAGAGAAAGAGAGGGAGAGAGGAAGGAGGAGGGAGCCACGTCAGCTCTCTGAGGCCCAGGCACACGCAGAGATGTGAGACAGTGCAGATAAATGGAGAGGGGGGGATGCTGGGGCTGATGAAAGCGACTCAGCGCGACGCTGGGGCCGGGCGAATCGCGGCTTTCCGACCGCGTCCTGACCCGGCCGCAGCGCTGGCTAACTCAAGCCCCGCTCTCATTACATCCAGTCCGGCAGGGCAGCAGAGCAGCAGAGCAGCAGTCCAGCAGAGCAGCAGAGCAGCAGAGCAGCGAGCCCCGGCCCTGCCACAGCCATTAGCTCCCAGCAGGAGCGGCACCACCTCGGCCGCTTAACCACTCCACACGCACCTCAGCGATCAGACACCCGTGACAAACATATCAATAACCATCAGGGCCTCAGACTGATGATGACCGTCAGGCTTCAGCCCGCTGGTGGCCTGAGCGGTGTTATTTGGCCACGCTCAGCGCCGTGTTTAATTGTTTGTCGTGAAATCTCTTGAATGATTTTTGCCGTTTCTGGACAGTTGGGCCCGTAATGAATGGTTGGGGTTCCTGAACTGATCCGTTTTTTTTGGGTGTTTTTTTTTTTTTACGCGAGAGCCACACTGAGGCTGGTAATTGCACGTTGCAGTGAAGCGAGTGTCTTGTTGGCCATCTTGTTGGCTTGAGCATTAGTCATTCGCCACAGCAAAGATTTGTATTTTTTTTGCTGGGGAAAAAAAAAATCCATCAAAGGAGATCATGCATGGTGATTATTAGAAAAAGGGATGATGATGATGATGGAGGGGAGAGGGTGAACGAAGGGCAAAAAGAGGAAGGAGGAGAGGAAATTGGGGGAACAAGTGAAGGGGTGGAAAAAGTGAAACTTCATTCTTTCCCTGCCAGACGCACAGCGATAATCATAGAGGAGTAAGATGAAAAGAAAAAGGCTGAATGCAGACAGGAAGTGACACGTGCACACATGCCCTGGCCCCTCCTCTTCCTCTCCCAAGACATGCTGACACTTCCTCCAACACCCCGTTCTGCTGTAATCTTTGTCCTCCCAATGTTTTATCTAGGGAATGATAAATGGCAGCTAGGCAGGGGGAGAGAGGGAGAGAGAGAGGGGGAGATGCTCGGAAAGCTTTGCGGCTCTTAAAATAATGTTCGTTTAGGCAGACTTGTAAATTATCGCTGCTTTTTTTCAGGCCATTTCCACCGAGACAGCCTGGGCCTCGTGTACAAACAAGCCAGTATACTGCTGCCACTTCTCTGGCAATCTCTCCTCTCTTCCCCCCTCTCTCTCTCTCTCTCTCCCTCCCTCCCTCTCCCTCTCCCTCTTTTTGTCTCAGTATGACACCACAGTCAACTTAAGGCACAAAATGGGACACACTACTGAAATAGGGTTCAAGTCGCACTCAAGCCTCATGTTCACCTATAATGCAAAAAGCAGAGACTGTGGCTAGACGTGGCTTATTGATGATAACACTGATTGGAGAGAGCTGCCACTCAAGCTGATTAAAATTATGCTCACTTAGTATGTTTGTATGAGTGTGTGTGTCTGGGTGTGTGAGAGATTGTGTGGAAACGTGTGTACGTGTGTGCGTGTGTGTGTGTGTGTGTGCATGTGTGTGCGTCTTGGTGTGTGTGAGCGTGTGTGGAGATGTGTGCATCTGTATTTGTGTGTGTGTGTGTGTGTGTGTTTTCAAGTACGTGCGTGTTTGTGTGTGTGTCTAGGTGTGTGTGAGTGTGTGTGGATACATGTGGAAAGTGTGTGTGTGTGTGAGTACATGCGTGTTTTGTGTGTGTGTGTGTGTGTGTGTGTGTGTGTGCGTGCGTGTGTGAGGCTCTGCGTGTAGCTCTGTGTGTGTTCCTGTAGAGCTGTATCAATGACAGTACTTAGCTGTAGAGATGTCTCTGAGGCCATCGATCACAGACAGACACTCATCTATAATTGACAAGCTGGGGTGGCTCTCTCTCCGGGGAGACTGGAGTTACAGCGAAAACAGAGTCATTACACACTGTGACTCTAACACATTGATCCCCGTGGACTGCAACGAACACACACCCATGCAGACACGCACACCCTTACACACACACACACACACCCAAAACAGACCATTTCCCTATGTGTGATTCGTCCCCTATATCTATTCCTATAAAACACACATTACATTACATTACATGACATGACATTTTGGCATTTAGAAGATGCCTTCCAGAGAGGTGCACATACACCATGGATGCAGTGCTGATATTATATACTTTCCAGTGGTTTGTATTGGGCTCTGACATTATATTTCTCCAGCTGTCTGTTTGATGTCATTATCTAGAATTGGATTGTGGGTATTGTAGTTCAATTGTTCAAGGAGCTCTTTCTCTCTCTCTCTCTCTCTCTCTCTCTCTCGATGGCCATGGCCAGAGAGGAAAAAAGAAACGAGTACCCTCATATAAACACTATTTACAAGAGCATTCAGGCATTTAGCAGAAGCTCTTATCCAGAGCGACTGACATATTTTGACAGACAATCAATTTATACAGCTGGAGATTTACTGAAGCTATTCAGGTTAAGCACCAAGCCATCACCAAGGTACCAACGCCATCTACGGGTGTACTTCCCTCCCCAATACTCCGTGCTGCCACCCTTATCACCATGATGAATACGGATATTTAAGATGGGATGAAGGACAGAGAAAAGGCGGGAGATGGAAGGATGGGGTTACGCACTGGGGAAAGGAAAGAGAGGGGGAGACTGCGGTGTTGTGAAAGACGGAGGAACGGGGCCCCGAGTCCCCAGGCGAGCCGTAATGAAGTGCGTTTGTGAGCCCAACACAGCGGCCGTCTCCTGGGGCTTGTTATGACTGGAGAAACACTGCCCTTCCAGGGTCAGAGCAGCCATTCCCCCTGAACCAGAGACAGGCAGAGAGAGAGAGAGAAACGGAGAGAGCCCAGAGACGGTCATTTTTACACACATACACACACAACATACACACACTTTTAACACATACACACATACACCACACACACACACACACACACCACACCACAACACACACACACACACACACACACACACACATACAACCACATACACACACACACCACATAACACACAAACCAACACACACACACACACACGACCTACACACACAACACAACACCACACCACAACACCATAAAGCAGAAAAAGAAACAAATTAAGTATTTGAATTGAAAATGGAAAAAAAACCAGAGAGAGAGAGAGAGGAAGGGAAAGAAAGGGGGACTTTGACTTTTGACATCTTTTCATGAACCATCCATTCATCACCTACAAACAAGCAAATTTTCAGAAGACATACAAATAAAGAAATAGTCCCCACCCCACACTCACAGCCAACACACACCTACACTCAACCACAGTACATCCATTTTTCAGATAATCAACATCATCCACCAAAAAATGCATGAAACTGTTTCCTACAACCTTTTTTTTCCTACAGACTCCTACAGATTCCCTGAAGCAAACCGGACTACTCCAATCACGTACAAATTGACAGTTTACCCTCCCTGACCAATGCAAACGGCCCCATCTACACACCAGGCACTCTGGAATGCATCAAGGTCATCCACAAAACTATAAAATTCATACTCAGTCCTGAGGTGCACAGAGACCAATCCCCCAAACATTAAAACTGGGTCCACAGGCCCACAACTCTGCATTTTCTTCTGTCGTGCGAGCCCTGTGGGCAACTTAGCCTGACCAAAAAGGAAATTAAGCAAAACACTTTTTTGCCTTTGCCCTTGCCAAGTACATCGGCCCCAGTATGTTTAGACCCGCAGAAAAAAAAAGCAATCCCATCTTCCCACAGAGCACATTAAGCAAAGCAATGATAACTGGCTACAATCCACAAACACATGCACAACCTTTTCGGATAGACTACAAAACAGGCACCCCTCCCGCATATTTGAATCGAACTGGGACAGAAAGGTATTTGTTGCCAGGGCCCCCTCACCTCTCAATTCAAGATCCCCCAAGCTCTTGGGGAGAGGGAGTTTATAAATCACCCCCCACCCAAAACCAGCCATGTACTCTGTCCCCTCAGGTAGCCCTGCCACTGCTGCCCTCTAATATCCCGTAAGGGCCCTGATGATCCTGACATCTACCATCGCTGCACACACGGCCTTCCCCTTCGCCTCCTCAAAACCTCCCGGGCTCAGAGTGGCAAAGGACAGGACCTTCCCATCCTCCTCCTCCTCCCAGCCCTGCGTATCAGCTGATACTGTCAAGGAGGGAACCACTGGTGGCTCCTCCCCTCGTGGCTCGTCGAAGAAATCCAGTTACTGGGCCCGGCGGTGAGCCCAGCACCTCAACCCTCATCCCGTCCGGGAGTCTTAATGATGTCACTCCACCCTCCTCCAAGACAGGGGAGATATATAGACACAGGCGCATTACGTTACACTCACTTAGCACACGCTCTTATCCAGAGCGACTTGCAAAAAGCAGGAGAACCTCAGTGCTAGCCTCAGGAACACAAAAAGCGCACGATCACCAAGAACGTGCAGAAGGCCGGGTTATAATCAATAAGAGAATAATCACTGACGGTGATTATGCATATAATCGCTTTTGTGTTTTACACGCTGTGTATAATCACACGCAGAGGTTAGTTACGTAATCGTTTTTTGCATGTCGTGTTGGTTTCCCTTTTGTCGCCATAGCTTAAATCAAAGCCGCGTAATGTTGTGCCAATAAAGAGGGGAAAGTGAGAAAGTAGGAAGAGCGGAAGAAAGGAGAAAGGAGATGGATGGACAGAGGGAGGGGGCGGGAGGCGGTGTGAACAGATATATGGGTGGGGGGCGGGCCTGTGCAGGGGGGCAGCAGGCGGAGGGCTGGAGCATTTAATCCGTCACTGTGGACACGCAGAGCAATTTTCACAAAGCCAGCAGAAGGACTTGGCTGTGTGTTCTCAATTTTTTTTTTTTTGTCTGAGAACACAAACAACACTGCGCTCATTAAAAACCCAGCCCATTATTCTGCCCTTTTATAGTAAAATCAGTATTTGCAATTTGTTAGAGGCAATAAAAGAGTTCTGCAGGTTCTGGTGCATGTGGGCTTGGAGAAGGGGGGGGGGGGGGGGGTAGGAGGCCCCCCTGCTTTATGGCCTGCCGTAAAGATGCTGGACCTGTGACAGGAGCAATAACTTTTTATCCGTCGTCTAATTTAGGGAAGGAGATTAGGTCATAAATTAGATGCGTATCTGTGTGTGTGTGTGTGCGTGTGTGCGCGTGTGTGTGGGTTGGGGAATGAGGTGATAACAGACAGACCAACGGAAAGGGGGCCCTGCTTTCATCTGGGCGCCTCTCCGGTGCTCCCAGAATCCTCTGGGCCCCTCCTCTCCAAAGCAGAGTCAATTAACGGCCTGGCGCTGGCGTACGGGGCGGTCGTACCGTCCATCGATTCGCCCACAGCTTTATCATTAATAATACAGCAGTGTTAGCGTTAGCGCGCGGCCGCATTCCGACCGCTGCTCCATTGTCTTCTTCTTCTATGGTTTTTTTTCTTTTTTTTCTTTCTTTCTTTTCCTTCTCGGGTCCGCTGGGTGTCACTGATAATGGCGGATAAAACGCCCAATAAAAACAGCGCGAAACGTAAACGGGGGCAACGCGTTGCCCGGGATACGATACTCTTCACCCCCAATATTTATGGCCGTGCCCCTGCCCGCCCCTCGCCCCCCCTGCCCCCCCCAACCCAACCCCACAGGCCCCCAGCGAGACGAGATTAATGCGGGAGGTGTCTCCCCCGTAACATAAACCCGCCATGAATCCCGCTCAGAATAGCTGAGGATGTCAGCTGTTTTAGAGGGTAATCAGCTCCGGGGTTGGACGGTCATCCGAAATATGCTGAGTGGAGGGCAATGCCCCCCCCCCGCCCCCCACCACCCCTCCCACCCCCCTCCTCCTCCACCTCCTCCTCCTCCTCCCCACCCTGACAAGCACTTTACAAACAAACCCGGGCTGGCAGCTTTATTGATAGGGTAATCCAAGACTGATTAATGATCCGATAATCAAGAGTAACCTGCAATAAATCACCGGTCCGATCGATACAGGCTGTGTGCAGTGACCATGGACGGATCATTACCATGTCGCACTTTATCTTCCATTAGCACCGGCAGGAGAAAAAAAGAAAAGGATGAGAGGAGAGAAGAAAAAGAAGAAGAAGAAGAAGGAAAAAGTCTAACTTCGCCTAATAATTTGTTGGAAATGTGGGGGTTTTTTTCTGGAACGAATGCCGCAGCCCCACTGCTGTTTAGGAGGAAGTCTCACTTGCCAGGCCCATAACTGCACGCTTCTATGAGCCTGACCAGGCTGAACACTGACGTGATATAAATCCAGCAAAGGTCTGGGAAACGCGTTTTTAATAATAAACCAACCGGTCACCTGCTCCTTCTCGTGACAAATCATGTTCTTGTGTCAGTGTGACTCCAGTTGGGCGTGGCGAATCAGTGACTCGTAACATAACATTGGTTTAAACTTGCTAGATCAAATCAGATTGCGGGAGACAAATCTCTGAAACTGTGTAACTTGCCTTTGAGACTGTTTTGGAGGTGACACAGCCAGGCTGTTTATTGACAGTGACAGGAATGACTGTTATTATTTCAGGGAATATAGTGAGAAATGCTATCACTGCACGATCCTCCATCATCACCTGACACATCTGTGCACTGCTTTGCTTTGCTAGGCTTGGCTGACGCTGTCACGGCAGGGCTCTCAAACAACAGCAATCAAACAGTCAACTGTCAACCGGGTTGCTGATCATAATGATGATAGAAGTAATGGCCCAATGGAATCATACAGGATGAATGACATCACAATTGTACCTACATGTTGCATTCTACCACATGCTATACAGGTCCCCCCAGATACTCAGCTTCATATTCTTAGCACAGAAAGTGCTGCCTCCTGTTGTTGTAGCTGAAACACTGCAACGTAATACATATCCTGAAAATGTCTCAAGGGGTGTGGCCACACACAACACATGTGGCTGGGGATGCTCTCCACTGTAACACGGCACCAATCAGCTAATCGGAGCCTCCTGTAAGCAGAGAGGACGAAAGGAACGCGGGAGCTGAATATCTGGTTCGTCTAAAGTATCTGTGGTATTAAAGTTCCGTGCCGTTCCCTTCTACGACACCATAAACATTCTTACATTCTGTTACACAACTCTTGCAATGTTACCACTATGACCTGACCCATCACAGTCACCGCGCTTTCCTGCACTTTGGCCTTGTAGGATGTGAGTGCGTACAAGTGACCACGGATGACCGCCTTTGCTTGGTAGAACATTAACAGGCAGCGCGAGCTTCGGTTCCTGCAGGTCTGAAAGATCTCTTTCTGCTAGCATGGCGAACCTGGAGGAACAAAGTTTATTGGACTTCTTACTGAAATTTAATTAGAAACAGGAAACCAGAGGCCCCTCTAGGACTGTAATTACTGTACTAGTAAAGCACAGAGTTATCACCTTACCCGGTGTGTGTGTGTGTGTGTGTGTGTGTGTGTTTGTGCCGATAATTCTGTAGTATCATCTGTCTGCTGTCTTTGCTTCACCCTCACCTTGTTGTAAGCTCTCTTGTTTTAAGCTCTCTTTTAAGCCCCTCCCCTTTCTCCTCCCCTTCCCTCGCATCCTTCGCGTTGATCGTTAATCTCCTGTGCGTTTCCGCGGCGACCACCCTCCTTGTTTCCTCAGCAAACAGGCTTTGTGTTTTTTAATATCGGGATCTCAGCCCACTTCAATTAACCGTGAGAGTCTAGTTTATTCCACGCCGCCATCCGAACCCCTGCAGCTCTCTGCCTCCCTGCCACCCCTGCCTCGTTCTCTCCTTCCTCCTCCGCTGCCGCCCTCTCCTCACATTCGTCTTCTTTTTTCTGCTGCCGTTTGCTCTTTCGCTTTCCCTCCCTCTCTCTCTCCCTCCCTCTCTCCGTCTTTCCTTCTCCACCAAAATTCTGCTGACCGAAGACCCAGTCCCCAAGCTTTGCTTTTCTTTTTTTTGCACAGGAAAATGTTTGAAATCAAATCAAATGATAAGAGAGGAAAAAGTACTGACCACTCACAGGGTTGGAGGGTAAAAAAAAAAAAAAAGTTTGTTATTGCATTTCTGCCACAGGAGCGAGAACGGCGGATTCTGGTGGGTTTGGGTGGGGTGGGGGGGGACTGGGGGGTTCAGCCTGTTCCTAACCAGCAGAGCCCATCTCCGCTAACATTCAGCTGCTAACCACCGCTAATGTGCTGAATCTTTCCCTGCTTTTTTAGCAGTACATAGCGGTAGCCAGGACGTCAAGCATGCATCCAAGAAACCCTGGTGTTTTTCCACTGTCCGTGTGGAGAGGAATTCCACCACAGGCCCTTGAAGTACCACTAAATCAACACCCAATGAGAACCTGGACTGGGAACTTTTCCATTTGCACAACACACTAGAGCAAGCTGTATTGGTATAAAACACGGGAATGCCAAAAAAATAAAAAAATAAATTACAAACGCCTCAGTTATGTGATGAAGCGTTTAGGTATTTCAACAAGACATTGAGATTCTGGGCACTTTCACTGCAAGTTTGTTTGATCTGCACCCTGATGTGCTTATGTCTTTTTTTATTCAAGTTTGCTTGGTTTCAGACCAGACCAAATGTACCTGATTATGTCTCTCTGGCCATATGTCCAGATAGCCTCTTCCTCAGCCTCATCATCCTCACTTGGGACAGGTGTCCGAGCGCTGCTTGGATCTGGTCTTACAGCCCACCGTTGGTCCCGAATATGGCTCCCCTAGACCCAGAAACAGACAGTTGGAATGAAGCGGCTGCCAACATTCTGCATAACATTCCAATGAGTTCCACTACACATCATAACAGGGCTGCCCAACCCTGTCCCTGGAGATCTGCCATCCTGTACTGTATGTTTTCTCCCCAACCCAAACAAAGCACAGCACATTCAATAGTGGGTAGAATCAGGCGTGCCAAATTAAGGTTGAAATGAAAACGTACAGGACGACAGATTTTCAGGAACAGGGTTGGGTACCATTTTACTCTGACACAAGAGTACATTTAATCCCTCCTAGACTCATGTAAACTGTTCGAGTTAAATTAACACTGATCATTTTTCTGCCTCACGTGTGTGCAGTTTTTGTGAGGAACTTCAGTCACTAACTGTAGTTACTCAAAGTTTGAGCTCCAATTGAGGACAGTGCCTGCTTTTTTAACATGTGCAGTCCTGCTCCATTAGCTTGTTAGCGCTTACATTCAACACTGTCAGCCAACAGAACAGATGAGCTAAGAGACAGCAAGGAGCACAATGTGGCATAATGCGTGTAGCATGATGGTTAGGAAACTGGACTTGCAGGTTCAATTCCCATGTGGGGCACTGCCTTTGAGTACTTAGCAACCCAAATTGCTCCAAATAAATATGCTGCTACATATGCTCTGCATATGATACATGTATTATTATGTTATCATTATTATTATTTTGTGGCACAGAGGAATCAGGGAAAGGAAGAGATGTTACTTTTGTAAGTCGCTTTGGTTAAACCATCTGTTAAATGATTACGCTAAATTCTGAGAGAGGAAAAAGAACAGAAGCACATGATGAAAGTGAACAGGAAGAGAGTGAAGAGGGAGAGATGGGGGAAAGCGGAAGAAAAGAAAAGAGAGGATAAGGATGAGATGAAGGAGAGACAGGAAGGTAATCTGAGAACGAGAGAGAATGAGAAAGAGAGAAGGAGAGAGGCAGGGAGAGAAGGAGGGAGGGAGTGAAAGAGAGAGGGAGCGGGAGAGGATAGTGAGTGAAAGAGAGAGAGAGAGAGAGAGAGAGAGGAGAAAGTGAGGGAGAGAGAGGGAGGGAGGGGGAGAGGAGAGGGAGAAGGAGAGAGAGAGAGAGAGGGAGGGGGAGAGGGAGAGGCCATTCAGGCCTAGCTGACAGTGCCCCATTCATCCTGCGCGCAGAACAGACAAAGTGCTGGCGCTGGCAGACAGGCCCCATAAATCACCGGCCACAAGACACGCTACCTACAGCTTATTACATTCTGCATGACAAACCCTGCAGAGCCACGCAGTGCTCTCTATCTCTCTCTCTCTCTCCCTCTCTATCTCCCTCTTCTCCTCTCTCTCTCTCTCCTCCCTCTCTCTCTCCTCTCTATTCCTCTCCCCACCTTCCTCTCTCTCTCTCCTCTCTCTCTCTCCCTCCTTTCTCTCCTTTCTCTCTTCTCTCTCTTCCTCTTTTTCCCTTGCCCCCTGCTCTCTTTCTTTCTCTCTCTCCATCACACACACACACATACACACACAAAATGAGCCTGGACACAGGGTCTTTTCCATATGCCTTTCCTCACTCCAAGCACCAATCAGTCAATTAATTAATGAATTAAAATATTTAGTTCATTTATCACATTTATTTTATTAGACATGAGTATCATTACGGTTCTAAGATCTTTAAGATGAATGTTAAAATCGTCCACTGACCGGGACAATGACAGGGGTTTTGTGTCGAGTCTTTTCCCCCTGCTGTCTTCCCCCTGTTTAAATGTAATCATTTCGTTCCAGTCCCCTCTGTTTGCATGGGTCCCATCTGTCCCTCCTTCCTTCCTCCGAAATCGCACCTCTGTGCAAACGCCATTTCCTCTTCCTGTGTCAACGACAGCGGGCCACCATGCAGGAGACGTAACCGCCGCGCGCTCCAGGGGTCTCCCAAATTTAGCAAAGGCCTCTGCTTCACCCAACTCTCATAAAAGATCCACGTGCTGCAGCGATTTCACCCCACCGCCTGTTTCACAGAAAGGGTACCTCCCCCAAGGTGGGATAATGCACCCCCAGACAATGTCTCCCAGAAATGGTACATTTTTCTGGGCCAGCCAACCTGGAATCTCACATCAAGAGCCAGTGGTTAACAGAGGTGGAAAAGTCCAAGGGTCCGAAAGTAAAAGTCCTGCCACCCATGCTTCTTCCACCCACGAACTCAGCCATGAACTCTGCTATCATCATCACCATCGTCATCGTCATCGTCATCCGTGTACCACGCATCCTCATCACTGCTAAGTGTCCGCGTTTGCATGTTTGCGTTTCAGCGTTGTGAGGGGCTCCATGAAACCCTGCTAGGACCCGGAGATACAGCAGATCGCAGCACACACACAAACTCAGCACACGCTCACAATGCCGTGAGCAGGACTGCATTTACGCAGGGAACAGAGAGCGCATTCACAGGGAAATAGCGTGCAAAGGCCCTGCAACCAAATGAGTCTGAACTCTGAAATAAACACACATTCATGACAAATAAACCCTGTGGGGTGGTAGGAACATAATTGGTCTGGGGGGTGGGGGGGGCGGGGGGGTGTATCTAAAATAAACGCATCTCTCCACCCTGATACTTAATGCTGGATCACCCGTCCAGTTTCTTCAGCTGAGGTCCAGTCTGGAATCTGATCCAGTCGCTTGCTGCTATTTCTGTTTCTGTTATCATTATATTTCCTACTGGTCCTGTCATGAATACTCCTCTTTTATTGGAGGAACTGTCACGGCAGAGTAGTGCAGCTTTTTAGTGTGTGTGTGTGTGTATATGTGTGTTTGTGTGTGTGTGTGTGTATGTGAGTGTATAGGTGTGCGAGTGTGTCTTTGTATGTGTATGTGTGTGTGTGTGTGTGTGTATGTGTATGTGTGTGTGTGTGTGTGCGTGTGTGAGAGAGAGAGAGAGAGAGAGCTGTAAGGAGTCCTGCTGATTCGGGCCATTATGTGTGCTGAATGCTTACAGGGTGAGACAGATGGTGGTTTAATTGTGTAAATATGATCCACCAGTCAACAATATGTTGCCTTGCTTGTGTTTATGACAGGTAACAGTGTACACTCTGCACTGGGAATAAATCATCGTGCCGTGCCAGAGTTCACCCGAGGTCAGCCACATACTGCACACACAAATATAAAACCCGCTTCTTTAAATATGATATTTTAGACTATAGTCCACCAGTATTTTCCACATAGCCCAAGCTGGACAGACAAAAAAACAAACGATGAAGCAGAATGATGTGGCCAGATTAACTAACCTTAATTAAAATTGCCACATTGAATTGAAATATCCTTGATGACATTTGGACTCCTCGCTTTTAGTCTTTGCTAAATTTTTGCAAATTCAGTTTGAATTCAAACTGATTTCAAATTCAGTCTGTTCCATGTTAGCTGTATAAGGAGTAGTTTGCCCACTGAAGCAGCTAAGATGCACTTGCAGGCTGTGGTTCTCACACACTCAGTTTACAGCATAACCACCTGTCTCCAAGTTGAAGAAACCACAATAAACCCTCTTCAGTCCATTTATAATCAAACAATGAAAGACATTTGATAAGAGACAGCTCGTTATCACCATTGCAATATTTGTTTAAACTTAACCAGTTTGGACAATATTCACTTCCTAGTCAGATGCGCTTTTAGTATTTCACATAAAGTAAAAGTGAAGTGATGGTTTGGAAGGGTAAGAAATTAAATACTCAAGGAAATGTGCTCAAAATTCTTGTCACAGCTATAAATCAGGGAAAGTTGGTAGATCACACTAGCTTAATGACATGCCAAGTCACATGATATGAAAACAGAGGAGATGACATCACCAACAGCTCTTCCTCCTGCAGAGCTTCCCTTCCTTCGCACTTCCCTACTATTGAGTAAAGATTTTTGAGTACACTGGTTGAGAAAGTTAAGCAGGCATAATTTTCTATAAATTGTAGCATACTTAAAATCCCAGGATGATATACCTACTTCTGAGGTTTTGCTGAGTATATTAGGGAGCATACTTTTCAGGAAATAAACGACCTTTATGGTGCCATGAGTATAACGCGCAGCTTTGCTTTAAAAATGAGCGCATGGTACATGCAGCCATTGGTGACCAAAGCACACATCACAAAGTTAAATGAAGCCTACTGTTGTGGAGAAAACCATCTCACTGTTAACCACTTCTACCATTAGGCATGATGTCATGCGCTGCAGGTCATTGTGGGTAATGTAGTGGGAAGGCAGCCGGCTATCCTGCCACCACCAATGGAGAAGGATGTGCCTTTGGCAGCAGAGAGGAATTGAGAGCATGCCAGACAAGATGGACGCTTCCTCATCTCCCGGCTGTACCACAGATCTATAAAATAACCAGATGTTCAACTCCTCTGTTTCTTCTGTCCTCTCTCTTTCCTGAAGCCAAAAGGCTGATGCCAGGAGGTTCTGGCTGGTAGGAACACTTCCTGGCGCTAAATCACAGTACAGAATGTCTGTTGCCAAAGTATTGTAGTTGGTCATGTTCCCTTCACAAATATTCCTGAGGTGTATCGAATTGAAACCTTTTGGCTTTGACGGCAGGAGACAGAGCGATCAATGCAGTGCAAGAGGGAGCTGTGTATCTGGCAGGGTCTATGGTGTCTGTGGGTGTGTACAGACTCTATCCTGACCCACCCCCCCACCCACCCCCCCACACACACTTGGACAGCCCTGAAGAATGACACCGACGCTGGGACAAAGGACAACAGCTGAGGGAGGCTCGGGGTGATGAAAGAGTGATTAACATACCACAGGAGTGGCAATTAATCTGCCCTCTCTGACACCCGCCCCCCCCACACCTCAGCCCCGTCCCACACAGCTCGCTGTCAGCTGCCCCCCCCACCCCCCTTACCCCCCGCCCCCCGACAGATGGCTGCCTCGTTTATCAAACTCTTCATTTGCTCTCGTTACAGCCGAGCATCCAGGCCAGTTCTCCACCAGCCCCGTTTATGGATCAATTAACATATGCATAAATACCGCCGTTCCTGTTGGTTCATAAAAAAAGGGGGAAAAAGACATGAACTGCCTGTCTCGTCTCTGCCTGTCTGTTATATATATATATCTAGTTATTGATTTTAAACAGGAAGGCCGCTACACTACATCCTGCCCTGTGTGAGCATGCTTTTGTTGCCTGGACCACACCGCAGATCAAACGCTTTCTCTCTCTCTCTCTGTGTTTCTGTGGCTGAGGAGAAGGGAGGGAGGGTGAATGAGACCAGGGAAAGAACACAGCATGGGACCTGGAGGTGACACCGGTCCCACACTCTCTCATATATAACCTTACCTGCCTTTCAAACAGCAGCTGTGGCTGGCAGGCAGAGGGAGGCTGTCTGTCTGTGTTGTGGGTAGATGGTGTGTCGCTGTGCGTCAGCACTGATGATGGCACTGCGTAGACAGTGACGACCCAGGTGCCTGACTGGTGAGACACACACACCTCGGAGGTAACATCAGAGGTGGGGTTTGGCCTAATTGTCCCCCCAATGTTTGATGGCCCCCCTGACTCTGCCCCTCTCTCTCTCTGCCAGGTGAGAAGACACACCCCTTTCTTCACTGTCAGCCCTCTGACTCCGCCCCTCCCTCCCTCTATAGGGTGGGATGAAAATAACTGCCAACGCACCATTCATTGAGGTGCCTAACGTGAAATTGCTTCAGTAAACGTCCAGTTGTATAAATGCAAAGATAAGTTGTGTGAGTCCCTCTGGATGTGGATTTTGTAACATTTTATTTCCTTTAATTATAGTCTTTGTGAGATATTGTAACATATAATGTGCCTGAAAATTTAATAGAGCACTTTTAAAAAGTGAAAAAGAGAATTTGATAAATGCCTGTAATGTAATACAATGTACTTCGTTGAATATAATATAATGTACTTTGTTGAAGATGAAACAGAGCTGGGCGGAGCCAAGGAAAGCCGGGTGGCAATGAGGAAGTATCCATTACACAAATCTCAGTCTGGGGACGTCCACCTGTACACTAAATACACACAAATCAACTTCCGTAAACTACAGCATAATCATTAAAGGGCAAAGGAGAATGTTATTTATATGAGCGTTTTTTGCTGGGGTTTATAAATCGCAGGCTGATGTGTGCTGAGCAGGGACAGAGAGGCCCGTGTGTCGTGTGTGTGGTGGAAGGGGGCGAGAGAGGGAGTGCTCAGAGCCCTCCCCTCTCTCTCTCCCTCCCTCCCTCCCTCCTTCCTGTGCTCCCTCGCTCCCTCTCTCCTCTCTCCCGGCCCCCCAGTGTGGACACCCCATTTACTGTTTTACGGCGCGATCATCAAGGGCCCATTAAATCAGAAGTGACTGCTAATAAAGGGAGGAAATTGTGGCTGGGATTACGATGTTTGCATGATAACCGGGGGTGGTGGAAGGGGGAGGGGGGGGCGTGGAGGTGGGGGGGGGGGAGGGAGATTTATGTAGCGTTTACCAAGGACCAGATCGTAAAGCGTAATTACAGGAGCTCTAAACATCGCGGAAACTGCACCCAGCCAACCAGCTCAACAGACCTCTGCTTTTCCCTCCTCTTTTTTACGTCCTTCCTTTCGTCTGTGTGTGTGTGTGTGTGTGAGAGTGTGTTATAGGGGGTGGTGACTTGAATTTGAATGTCTCCCTGAACTTCAGTTCAGTGGTTTTGAAGAAAGGCAGGCCCCGCCCCTGAACTCACACTGGCCCTCCCCACGCCCCCACCCCCCACCCCCCACCCCCCACTTCTCCCCTGACAGGAAAATCAGCCGAATCAATCACCCAAGAGCTCCTTAAATAATGGGCCGGCCCTGCACCCTTTGAAGCGGGGGGGGGGGGGTTGGGGAGCCCAAGTCCATATTAACTGTGAGTCGCGCGTAACAACACAAAACTCGCCAGATGTTTCCAGGAGCGTTTGTCTTCCTCTGTTTGCTCTTCAGAAAGTCAGCAGCTACCTTCACGTCCAAAGCTCCTCTTATCTGTGGCATCATGTGACTGGGCCCGGGTTCAGCCGAAGGTCAGGGGACATCTCGAGGTCAGACCCCACTGAGCTCAGCCCTGCGCCTGAGCCCTCCTCCCTCCCCCTCTCCCCTCCCCAAACCCCATCCATCTCTCCTCTCACTCTGCCTGTTCTCCCAGGATGCCCGGGGGCAGCACATGCTGTTTCTCTCTTTCCGCTGTCATCAATCTCTCCGCCCCCTCCCACATATGGAACCTGTCTCACGGTCCGGTCTCTGTCACATGCTCATACCAGGCCGAGCAGGAGACGGGGGGTAGAGGGAAAGGGAGAGAGTGAAGGAGGGGGGAGAAAAAGATAGGACAGAAGAAGAGAGGGGGGATGGTAAGAGGGAAAGAGAAAGGGACCGAATGAGAGGAAGAGAGAAAGGGAGTAGATGAGAGGGGGAATAGGAGGAAGGTGGAAAGGGAGAGAGAGAAAGAAAGAGAGGAAGAAAGACTGGACAAAGAGAGAGAGAGAGAGAAGGGGGCAGAGAGATGGAAAATGACATAAGACAGAGAGGGGGGATATGCAGAAGGAGAGAGAGGGAGAGATTTTAAGTGAGAACATAAAGACCAGAACCATTAAATCTCTCCTTTTTGCTGCCAACACCTCGATACAACAGGACACATTGTTCCAGCTGACATTCCTCCACAGACACACACACACACACAAAGTTTGTGTCTTAATCACCGGAACTCCACCCCTAATAAACTTTTAATTCTCATTCTAAATCCAAATACATCTGCTCTCTATGTCAGCAGCTGTTAGCTCTTACTGGGCCAGGCACCACAGCTTCCTCAAGGGCTCCACACAGCAGAATCTAAACTCCATTTCCCAGCATGCCCCCAGATCCACGCACACCACCGACACACTGCGAGGTCTGTCCCATCATGAAGTTTCCCCTAGTCTTTCTCGCAGTCCCTTTCAGTGCTTTGAACAATGCAGCCAGCCAGAAAAGTCAATATGGCGGTCAAGGGTAAAAACTGCAATCCTCACTATTCTCATACTGATCGGATTTCTAATCGACTGGCCACAAGGCCTTAACCAATCCCGTTCCGAGCTGCAGCCCAAGCCTTCGCCCACGGAACATTTTGTACAGAGCGCACATGAGCAATAGATCACAGCTCAGCCACTCTACTGGCAGTGTAGTGTAATGGGCAGGGGACTGGCTTTTAACTCAGAGTTTGTAGTTTTGATTGTCAGGTGGGGAACTGGCCTGTAGCCTTCAGCCTTCAGCAAACGTACTTAACCTGAATTGTTTCAGTAAATATCCAGCTGTATAAATCGACTTCATGAAAGAAAAATGCAAGTTGTGCAAGTCGCTCTGAATAAGAGAAGCCGATAAATGCTTGTAGGTGGGTGTGTCACCGCCAAGCTGGCTCAGTGATTGGACGGGGCGCAGGAAGAGTGGGAGTGGCCGACCTGAGACGGGCACCATCGTGCCTCAGCGTTTGTTTTCTGGCCGACGTTTCTGGCCGGTACACCTTGCGAGGCGCGCGCCGCGGCTCGTAGACATCGTGCTAATCCCTCTCTTTTGAGCGAGCAAATCCCTGAGCAAACAAGGCACTTTGCCTGCTGTCACCCGCGTTTCCACCGCCATTCACAGTCAGGGAGAGGAGACGTACAGCCGGCAGTGCTTTCATATGCGCTCCAAACGTACAGCGCGCAGACTAGAACACTCACTCGGGGACTCTGTACAGGTAATGCCATGCTAGCTCCTACCGGCGCATTTGTCACACAGCATGACTGACACAAACAACTAGGCTAACACACTGCAAAAAATACAGCGGTAACAAGTGTTTTAGTCTTGAAATGAGACTTAAACTTTCTTTTTTTTTCTCTTAGGTAGAAAAAATAACATGTTTACCGTTTGCTTGACGATTTTCTTTCCCCATTGGCAAATCTTGAAATGAGGCAAACTGTCTGACCTCATTAGCAATCGTTTTGTCTTGTTTAGCAAAAAAGTAACAGAACAAGATCTTGATAGTCTAAACAGAAGAGTAAAATTCTTGCAGTGTAACGCCTCTACTGAATGTAAGAGGAAAGAAGACATCCAAACTTTTCCTCACTTTCTTCCCCCCTCGCATCCTGTCTCTCATCCTCTCTGTCCACCTCTCTCTACGTCTTTCTGTCCACCTCTCTCTCCATCTCTCCATCCACCTCTCTCTCTCCATCCCCACCCAAGATCTGAGGTAATGAAATGGGATTAAAATGGTTGTGATAGCACCTCACTCATAGAAAACAAGGAGAGAAGCTCCAGCAAGTGATAGAGCATGTTAATAACAACCAACAGAACAAGAACAACTATCAGTGATGGATGCTTTCTGGCAATTTCCTCATAATTCCCACAGAGACTGCAGAAGAACAGCCAGAAGGTATGTGCCAGTCATCATCTGGATTGTTCTAAAGCTTGTTGCCATCGTACTGTGTGATCCCAGTGACAAAAAGCCGGAAACTGGATGTGCAGAGCGACGGAAATCTAAGTTCAGAGACGTTTTGACGAAAACTGACGAGGTTAACCTCGATACAGCTCAGGTTTTACCCGGATGTAGCCTACAGTAGCTACGTCCTTGTTGGCTTGACTTCCGCTAAATTTTCACTTCTCAATAAATGTAGCTGGAGCTTCATCTGAACACCTAGACAGCATTTCACCTACTTTTAACACAAAACTGTTCACTGGGATTGGTGGAGTTCCTCTCTCTTTTTTTAGTAAGGTGTGAGGTGACATCATGGCCGTCCTATCCTCTATTTAATCATCTCTACCCCTGTTGTTCCATCCTCTGCACTGTGGCACAGTTTCGGCCAATGGCGTCTCTTCGCTTGGGTGTGGACCAAAAAAAAAAAACCCCGGCGGAGGAGGGAGGAAGGGAAGTGTGGGAGTGGGAATAGAGTCCAGAAGTTAGCATTAGCAGGGAAAAATACGACAAGAAAAATGAGCCGGAGGCCTGGCCTGGATAATATATTTTTATTTCTTTAGCCACCCCCCCCCATCCCACCCTCCCTCCCTCCCCCTCACCTCTCCCTCCTTCCCTCCCTCCCTCCCTCACCTCCCTCCCGCCTTCCCCTTGCAGTCTTGTTCAGCTCAGCACTCTGTCCCGAACCTTTAAGGGGGGGGGGCTGGTCTGTTCAGTGGCGGCGGTTTGTCATAACAGTCATCAGTAACTGTCGCCATGGTGCCGGGAGCTTAATTAACCCGCTCTCTCATTAGCATCTCCGCACCTCCTGCTCTGCACTGGGGGGGGGGGGGGGGGAGGGGTCCTGGTTATTCTCCGGTACAGTCGTGGCCAATTACTGGTCCGAAATGGAACGGCATTAATCAAATCTTTAGTACGGTGGCAAACTCAGAGATATCAGATTGCGGAAGGCAGCAAAACTAATATGTCACTGTCAGAGCGGCCTGCGCAGGCATTTAGCGGATTGCATTAGCGAGATGGCTCAGCTGAATTCCATATGAGCCTAATGTGGAGCAGGTTCTGGAAGCTATTAGCGTGACACGGCCTGCCTTCCCTCCCGACTCCATTTTTATTTCTTTTCTTTTCTTTCTTTTTATTTCTTTTTTTTCCCCTCCTTCTCCGCCTGTTATTCTTTTTCCTTTTTTTTTTTCCTTTTTTCTTTTTTTTGGTCTGGGGAGACCGACAAGTCCAGCCAGTGAACCCAGCCCAGTGGGGTGGGGTTCCACGGCAAAGAGAGGGGAGATTAAATGAGGGTTAAATGGGGTGGGGGTGGGGGAAGGAGGGGTGGCAGGGGAAAGTGGGGGTGGGAGGACTGAATAAAAAAGAAAAGAAGTGCAGAAAAAAAACCCTGGTGGGGGTAAACGGAGACAGTGACCTGAAGAGGCTGGAGAAGTGTTAAAGAGAGAGTGTGGAGGTCAGAGGTCGGACTGAGGGTCGAAGGTCAGAGCAGGAGGCACCTGCAGGACTGGAACACCATGGCTGGGATTACTCACAGCCCTGAGGAGGTCCTCACTGCCCCCGGGGCTGGGGCAGGGGCACGGGTTCCAGCCAATCACCATCACCCCAACACCACCACTACCGCCACCATCATCAAGATCAACCCAAGGACAGGGACATAGGTTCCAGCCAATCACCAGCACCCCCCACACCACCGCCACCAAGATCAACCCAAGGACAGGGACACGGGTTCTAGCCAAACACACCTCAGCCTCCTGCTCTCTTTAACTTACTGAAGGCAAACACCCTCAGGCCACCTCCACCACCACTGGCATCACCACCACTAAGATCAACCCAAGGACAGGGACACGGGTTCCAGCCAGCCACACCTCAGCCTCCTGTGCTCTTTAATTTACTGCAGGCAAACACCGCCACCACCACCAACGTCACGACCACCAAGATCAACCCAAGGACGGGGACACGGGTTCTAGCCAAACACACCTCAGCCTCCTGTTCTTTTTAATATACTGCAGACACACACCCCCACACACACACACACCTCCACTTCTTTTCCTCTGTCAAAACTATCAACGCTGCAGCCCCGCAGCTTCGGAAGGATGGAAGACATTATGAGTGAGTCAATCTATGAATGAGGCCAGAATAGAAAAAAAAAAAAAACAAACTTCACAAAACCGAGAGAAGCCTACATTTTCAACAGCCACTCTTCTAGGGGACATTTTGAAAATGTACAAATAAATATATGAGGACACTGTAAATAATCATTTTCTTTTTTAGCGTGCGTGTAGTGGTAGGATTTCAGATCGTCTTTGCCAACGCACCCTGCCCATTGAAAAACAAATTCAGATCTGATCGGGGGTGAAAACAATCACACAATGAAGACACAATGAAGATTTTTTTTCCTGGCTGGGAAGCATCTGTAGCTCTTTAATAATGGACTGAGATAATGATAAAAACAGGGTTTCCATAAGAACTGGGCCAACGCTGAGAACAGCCTGTCATCAACACGGTCTGTCTCCAAACTCAAGCTCTGAGCAGTGGGCATGTGGGAGCCAACCATTACCCCAGTTATCATGACAACTATCCTCAGTTATTGGCATTATTATTTATGTCCCCTCTACATCATACTTGTCCATTTCACTGTGGTCCGAAGGGCGTAATTCAAAAGATAATGGGACCCGTCCCGGAAGCCATGCCAGGTTCGGAACAATCCATTCGTTTTAGTCAAGCTTGGAGACTTTCAGAAAGACTTTTCCTGCAAAACCGAAACTGGCCTGTAGACAGACGGCCATAGCTAACAAACAGCAATATTTCAACTTGCCTACAAAAAAAAATAACGTCCGTTTTGCTATGAGATACGTTCCATGGAGACGTGGACGTTCCCCCAAAAAAATAAAAATAGCCAGTCGAGTGTGACGGGTTCCTCTGCTTCATTCAGAAAGATAAAGAGGGAATAAAGCAAAATAAATAATGGCATCGATGGAGTTAGCCCCCTCCTTCAGTAAAAATAGACTGATAAATAAATATATAAATATATAAAAATATGAAGGAGCCAGGGTGTTGCCTCAGGTTTTCGGTGAGCAGGAGGGCAGGAGAATAAATTACGGTGTAATGATATTAAAAGCACAAAGTCGTTAAGATGCCAAGTTAAGACACTATAAATCCAGGCAGGGCTCTCTCTCCCTGTCCCCACACAGAGTAATTAAATTAGATTTATGAGACGCATTACATCAGTGCTAGATAGTTCATATTTCGCTCTGCTTTATTAGACCCTCTGACAGGCAGCAAAAAATATTGTTGAAGTTTCTTGGCCCCTGCCGCCAAAAAGGCTCTCTCGACACTCCATCTTTCGCAGTGTCAGTCCCGCCGGCGATGATGGATTAAGCTCTCCACTTCTCCTCCGAGTGTGGAGGCAAGGCCGCCTGTGACACAGCCAAACAACTTTATCTTCATCACCGCCCCTAACACCCCCTTCTCCCTTTCTCTCTCTCTCTCCCTCCTCTCTCTCTTTCACACACACACACACACTCTCTCTCTCTTTCCTCTCTTTCTTTCTTTCTTTCCCTCTCTCTCTCTTGCACACTCTCTCCTCTCCCTTGCTCTCTCTCCCTCCCTCCCCTCTCTTTCACACACACACACACACACTCTCTCTCTCTCTTTCCTCTCTTTCTTTCTTTCCCTCTCTCTCTCTTGCACACTCTCTTCTCTCTCTTGCTCTCTCTCCCTCTCCCTCTCTCTCGCTCTCCCTCCCTCTCTCTCATGGGGCCAGGTGGAGTGTCGGAGGGTGCAGGTGAGGTGCACAGGTGCACAGGTAAAGCAGAATCGTGGTTTGTTGACAGTAGTCCGTGTGCAGGTTTGAAGTAGATAGTGTCATTGCTATTGTTTCTGTGCGTCATTAGAAGGAAGCGTAGTTTACCTATAGGTTATTAGTAATGGTGTGGTGAAGGTCATTGGTATAGTGTAGCTTGTATGCAGGGCAACAGTAGAGTGTACCTCATGTGCGGGTCGTTAGTAGATAGTTTAGTTTGTAGGTTGTCAGTAGAGAATATGGTTTGCAAGAATATTGTTAACAATAGTTTAGTTTGTAGTTTGTAGGTCATCAGTAGATAATATAATTTGTATGTATATTGTCATAACTAAAGTTTAGTTTGTAGTTTGTAGGTCACCAGTAGAGTTTAGTTTGTGGTTTGTTTGTCGGTCATCAGTAGAGTTTAGTTTGTAGTTTGTAGGTCATCAGTAGATAATATAATTTGTATGTATATTGTCATAACTAAAGTTTAGTTTGTAGTTTGTAGGTCACCAGTAGAGTTTAGTTTGTGGTTTGTTTGTCGGTCACCAGTAGAGTTTAGTTTGTGGTTTGTTTGTAGGTCATCAGTAGAGAATATAGTTTGTATGTATATTGTCACCAGTGGAGTTTAGTTTGTGGTTTGTTTGTAGGTCATCAGTAGTTTAGTTTGTAATGGGGGCATGGTGCACTGGCCAGGCAAAAGTCCTGATGAGGCAACAGGGAAAAACAGCAGGCTCAACAATACAGAACAGCACAGCCTTACGAAGCAGACTGTGGGCTAATTGCCTTGCTTTGATTTAAAAACAAACAGAAAGAAAGGAGAAATACAAATAAGCACAGTTTCTCTTTTGAGAAAAAAAAATCATTCTAAAGAATTTTTTTATAAAACAAACAAAATGTTTTCTTTTCCTCATTGATTTGCATAGATTAGGAGGGTTTTTGGGTTGAGAAAAGTTAATTGCACCGCAAAATGAAACAACAACAAAATAAGTCCCAAAAGAAGTCCCTCTGCATACGCTCTGTCTTATCATATAACTACAAACAGACATATTTATTCATCATGATAATAATAAACGTGCCTAATGAGAGATTGAGTGGCTGGTTTAACCCACGTTTCCCACACTTAGTCCCGACACACATCCAGGTTTCATTAAGTTACAGGGCAGTGACACTGACGGCCATGATGAGACCTAATGGTGAATGAATATGACTCTGCTGCACTGACGTCTCTACTACTGTAGATGATGCATCATTCAGCATCTCCTGCACTCACAGAGCTGAAACACAGCAAAAAGAAACAGAGAGAGAGAGAGAGAGAAAGAGAGGGGCAGAAGAGGGGAGAGAGAGGCAGAGAAAGAGAGGGAGGGAGGGAGGTGAGGGGGAGACAGGGGGGAAAAGACAAGGAGAGAGACAGGGAGAGTGAGGCAGAGAGAGAGAGAGAAAGAGAGTGAAGTGGGGGCAGAAGAGGGAAGAGAGGAAGAGAGAGACGGGGAGAGAGAGAGAGAAGCGGGGGCAGAAGAGGGGAGAGAGGAGGAGAGAGAAGAGAGAGAGAGCGAAGCGGGGGCAGAAGAAGGGAGAGAGAAGGAGAGAGAGCGAAGCAGGGGCAGAAGAGGGGAGAGAGGAGGAGAGAGACAGAGAGAGAGAGAGAAGCGGGGGCAGAAGAGGGGAGAGAGGAGGAGAGAGACAGAGAGAGAGAGAGAGAAGCGGGGGCAGAAGAGGGGAGAGAGGAGGAGAGAGAGAGCGAAGCAGGGGCAGAAGAGGGGAGAGAGAAGGAGAGAGAGAGCGAAGCAGGGGCAGAAGAGGGAAGAGAGGAAGAGAGAGACAGAGAGAGAGAGAGAGAGCGAAGCGAGGGCAGACGAGGGGAGAGAGGAGGAGAGAGAGAGAAGCGGGGGCAGAAGAGGGGAGAGAGGAGGAGAGAGACAGAGAGAGAGAGAGAGAGAGAAGCGGGGGCAGAAGACAGCACAGAGATAAAGGGATTGTGAAAAAAGGAGCATCCGGGTGATGTTAATGAGTTGCGACAGTTTTATTATCATTATTAATTAGCGCTTTTCAAGCAACGGAATTAAATCAATATGCTGGAGTGAAACGAATTTCAACAGGCCATTCGGATCAATCACTGAGAGTTTTTATCTACATAACTGCCACTAAACCCGGCTCGTTAGCGTAGCATCGGGGGGAAGAACAGAGGGAAGACTGGCGGGATTTTTAATTAGAGGGACGTAAACTGCGCGGCCATTTTTCTTCCGTGATTCACTTTTAATCTCATTTGCAATTTTCTCTCTTTTTTCCTGTCTGCCTCTCTCTCTCTTTCTCTCTCTCTCTCTCTTGCTTGCTCCATCTTCTGCTTCTCCCATCCCTCACCCTCTCCTCTTAATCAGACAACCAGTAAAATGGGATTAAAGACTATCTACAGAAATTCCACTTTTGCAAGCATGTGATTATGTACTGGGTTTTTTTCTTTTTTTTTTTAAGCTTTGGTTTTCTTCCATTCGAGACTCAGTACTTCCACGCACTCAGAACCATGAGGAGTTCAGACAAACAGATTTTAATATTTTGGGCACCCAGCAATCTAAAGCCCCCCCAGCACAGGCAAATCTCCCTCCTCCAGCACTCATAAAGAATTAGGACATGAAGATTCTTTCAACCGTAACATGATGGACTGAGACCAAGCCTCTGTAAGCTCTCCCCTCACTGGTTTTATAAAAAACTATATTTACTATTATTATTATTATTATTATTATTATTAATTATCATCATCATCATCATCATCATCATCTACCCAACAATAGAGAACCCGTCTTCAGAAACTAAACCCCATTGTATTAAATACCCAGCCACAGCGCACCCCACTTCCACAGACTAAACCCCACTGCATTAAAACCACATCAGTCCATACTCAACCTTATTGCTTTATTTCTCACTGCATTAAAATTGTATACACATCAAGTTTTGTTCTTTCATGTTTTTGTGAAGCACTTTGTAACTTTGTTATTGATAAGTCCTATATAAATAAACACGTTATTATTATATAAGGAACATACAACCCCTCAACCTGCTTTGTAATTCAACACACACACCTGCCCCTTCCAACCAATCAGACTGTAAAGGAACGGGTCACGTGACCCACAATGATGACCGCCCGCCCCCTGCTGCCCCCTCTCCTCACGGCGGCGATGACATCACTAGCGCCGGTCGTGCCGCTCCGCTGCCCGCGTCCGTGTGACCGCGGCGAGCGAGACGAGTCCGGAGCGCGGCGCCCCTCGTCTCCGTCCCCCCGAATCACCCGCAGCGACAGCTGCGCCGCCCTCCCCCCCTCAACCCCCCCCCCACACCGGGACCGCGGGGAGAGTAAAAACACGTCTCCGCCAGCAGCGCAGGACGCCTGCCCCGTCCTTCCTTATAACGGCCAGGGCTCCGGCTTAAAGCAGCGCCACTCATTAATTTCATATCTCATCACTTATTTATATATTTATCCCCGCCCTGTTCCTCACACCTCACATTAGCCCCGGTCCTCCTGGAGGGGGTACGATCAGCTCGGTGAGGGGGGGTGGGGGGGGGGGTGACTCAGGAAATGTGGAAGAACTGACGATGATGCTGCCACACTTGGGAGGTTTTTGTCCTGATTTACACTGACGGGAGGATGGATGGATGAAGGGATGGAGGGGGTTGGTGGTATTTATCACACGCACAGCCTAATCTCTCTCTGACTCTCTCTTTCTCTCTCTCTCTCTCTCTCTCTCTCTCACTCACGTCCTCTCTCTCTCTTTCTCTGTTGAGACAGCAGGTGCACAGGTGTACAGTGGGGCTTCACTACACTGCCAAGCCACAGTCCAGGGGTCAGAAAGTAAAGATCTTGTCATGTTTCTTCTACTCATGCCAGCTGATTTCACAAAAAAATTGTACTAATTAGCAAATCCTGATTGGAGCTTACAGATGAGTACGAGCACAGTAGGTTCTGTATCTGAACGTGTGTATAGAAGTGTACAGTATGAAGATACAGTGCAATTTGTAAGTTGTTCATATATGTGCATGTGAGTGTGTATGTGTATGTGCATAAGCTTATGTCTGTATGTATGTGTATGCTTGTGTATGTGTGTGCGTGTATGTGCATAAGCTTGTGTTTACGTGTATGTGTCTATGTGAGTGTGCGTGCGTGTGTGCACTAGTACGCACATGTGTAGTATGGGCCTACATGATGGACAGCAGGACCGCGTTACGCTCTCACGCGGCACGGGGGTAACATGGCCGCTACGTCGCAGCGGCGGGCCCCGTCGGCCGGCCGGGCTCCGCCCCCCTCTCCCCGCGCCGGCTGGGCTCCGCCCCCCTCTCCCCGCGCCGGGCGCAGACGCGAGGGGCCACGCAGCAGTTAATTCCCGCCTAATTTATTACAGCGCTTCCCCAGCCCTGAAGAGTCATTAGCAACACACACTGACACAGCACACCGGCTCACATCGTAATTTATTGTCTTATTACTGTGTGGGAGCAGCTTCAATTAATTACCCATTAAAGTGTTCCTGTATACAGGATTTATGGAGGGTAAGAGAGGATTGGATGGGGAGAGGAGGTGGTGGTGGGGGGGGGGCAGAGAAATTGGTTTCTTGTAGTGGGGGCCAAAGGGGGGGTCGGTTGGTGGTTGGAACCCAGGAATAGCTGACGGTAGGGTGGGGGGGCGCTGGGGGGGTCTCTGTAGTTGATGGAAATAAAAATGAAAATGAATTGGGCGGCAGCTTAAACGCGCGTGTCGCTGCTCCGTGGGAAGGACAGAGGAGGAAAAATAAATGAACAGGTCGATGCGGCGTGACGCAGTGTGTGGGGGGGGGAGGGGCGGAGATTCCGGCGCTCCAAACCGGGCCGTTCGTCTTAGCGGGGCGGCCGTGTTTACTCTGTAACGCGTCCCCGTCGGCCGGAGGCACTTCCTGTTTATGATACTCGCATAATTACAGATACCGCCCCTCCAGTCACTCTCGACGAGTGATGGCAAACACATGCAGGCCCAAAAATTTGTTAAGTACGTCGCTTGAAAATCGGTCGTGCCACAAAAAACCGACCTTTCATTTTAACTTTCCCCGCCTGGGAAAAGGGTAAGCGGTTCACCAATGTTTAATTTTACACATTTATTTTGCACTCTTGTTTCCAAAAGCATCATTGAAAGTATCCTTTAATGATTTTGTCTACAGGGAGATAGCCTTTGCTCTTACACGCCAGCCGGTTAAGCGACTGTTTCTCTTGACGTGGGACTGGACAACATTAATCACGGGTGGTCCAGAAAGACAGAAAAGAGCCATAAAATCAAGGTGACCCCCCCACACCCCCCAACCCCCCACTCCCCGGCTCCTTATCTTATCCTCTCCCTGTGAAACTCGGAAACAGCTGATGGAAGCCTTTTAGAGACGCTTTCCTTTGTTTTTGTTGTTGTTGCTGGGAGTTTTCGCGAACACGGCTATGATCCAGTAATTATTGTTTCCCTCTGAGTTATTGCTGTAATTTTGCCCCCTAAGATCGTAATCAATTCGCCTGACCACCCCCACAGCCCCTCCCCCCAATCTTCCCTCCCACCTCCACACATACCCCACCCCCCCCCTCTCAAAGGCATGCTGGGAAAAGAACAATCAAAAAAAACAAACAGCTGATGGATTGGCCTAGGAGACAGCCGCGCGCACAAGGCAGCCTAATGTAGCATAAATAATGCCGCCGCGGCGCGGTTAGCGGTTAGCGTCCCACAGACGCTGTAAATTACGCTGTCAGAGGCAGTCACTTCCGCCTCTTACCGCGCGGCTAACGAGAGGCGCGGCCAACGGGACGGCAGCGAGCCCGAGAGTGACCGTGGGTGGGATTAATTAATAAATAACCCCCCCCATCCCACACCCACACCCACACCCACTGCCATCATAAGGAGCAGTATGATTAACTCATCCCTCCCTCCCTCCCTCCCTCTCTCTCTCTATCCGTTCTCCAGTCAGAGCCGTGGCGGTGGTGAAGGTCGAGACGGCGTCCCTGGTGAGGTGCGTGTGTGCGTGGGCCGCGGGCGGCCATGTTGCAGCTTGTCACGGCGGCCTCCCGCGGAGCCGGGCCAAACGCGACAGCGGGAAACTCCGGGCGTGATAATGAGGTCTGCCCCCTGGAGGTCAGGCGGTGTAGCGCGACGCGGGGTCGGGAGGGAGAGCGCGTTGTGGCTGTCAGTCACGTTCCAGGTCAGCCGGCGCGACAGCGGGCCGCGGAAACGTCGCCCCTCGTCTCGCGATTCGCCTCGCCGTTCCGCCACGCGCTCGATTTCGCCAGCCGACCGGGACAGCGCTCTATTTATCTTCCCCCCCCCCCCCCCACAACCGCTGCTCCTTTCTCCGCTCGATCCGAGGGGTCCGTCAAGTCGCGCGAGCGTCGATTATCAGACATCTGCCAAGCACATTCTACATTGATGAAGCTGTTCTCCCGGAAAATCGATAAGCCTTTACAAACTCATCCCTCTCCTCCCGGCGCGGCCTGCGTCCGGTGGCTGGGGTAATGGGGGAGGAAGGGTGACATGCATGTCTGAGCAGGGTAAAAGCTGGGGGGGGGGGATTAGGGAGGACTAGCACCTGGAAGGTGACACTGGACTGCAGCGGAGCTGACTGGGTCACCCTGCAGATCACTGGCAGCGGCCATCTCTAGTGATGGCAGGGCAAGGCTTCACGCCGCCAAAAAAGGGCGAAGAAAAACATTGCTCTGAGTGCCTTGCTTGCTTGAACCAATCGCATTTGCTTCGCTGTGGAGAACCAGAGAAGCTTTCGATTCGTTCAACCAATGATTGACATAAACAAGACCACTCACCTTAGCAACCATTTATTAGCCCTAGAATGTAAGGCTAATAAATTATTAAAATCATAACAGCAAAAAAGACATATGAGCTGTCATGCATCACTAATATGTGTGTATGTGTGTGTGTGTGTATGTGCGTGTGCGTAATGCGTATATGAATATATGTATGAAATAAGTTATGTATAAAAACAGTTAAATGCGATAGGGCCCAGGATTTTCAGTCCCCCGGCTCCTTGTTTGATTGGTGGATGGGTGATCTTATCTGGGACATTGGCTTCAGGTGTTTCTGGCAGGATCCCATAACCCGTTAAATCAAGTTCATCTGAAGACTGCGGCAGATCGCGGAGTCAGGAGGTTTAGCCTCAACCCTCAGGGCGAGGGCAGCCCAGAATCCTGGAGCGGAGTTTGGATTCGGACTGCAGCCGGACTAAAAATAACACACCCCTGTAACGGGACTGTTATTTTTAAGCCATAACCCATAACAGTAAGTTATTAAAAGCGCTGTTTTTACACTGTGGTCCTAAAGCAGATACATGCAGACAATTCATGTTAATTACTTCCATAAAGCATTCATCAGCTTGTTTTGAGATTCTAATGTAGGACTGAATTAAGTGTTAATCGTGTATTTATCTGTGTATTAATTAATGGGATCCTGATGCAAAGTAATGCACTTATCACCACAATAAGAGCAGTTACTGAGTTTGCAATCCATCAAGATATAATTCCTACCTACCTGTTGAATTTCTGGATAACAACTGCATGCTATTAGAACACACAGAAAGACCAAACCTACCCTGCTTCCCCACTAATTACTTCCGGTATTTATAAAGAAATAAAAATGTATCAGAATGGTTGACATATAAGAAGGCATAGCAAGGTACTAGCTAGAGCAGGAATATTCCACCCTATCAGAATCTGCACTCCACTAGATATGGAAATATAACATTTGGAACGCTTTTGGAAACATTTTTTTTTTAATTTTAGTAAAATAAAGAACAGTCACCCCGCCTCAGGTGGCAATAAAAGCGCGGTTTCATAGTTTTAACTTAAGGCGTTTTGTTTATTGTGCCAAGAAGCAGCTCGATGGACAATAAAAAGTGCAGTTTCCCCCCTTTCCCCCCTCGGACCCGTTTTCCCAGAAAAGGAGGGCGCTTGTGCAACCCACACGCTGCGTGTGTGCGCTGCGATCCATCACCAAAACACCGCTCAAATAAACACGGCCTTTGCTTTTCAGAGCAACCGCCGACTGAAAGAGCGACGACTCGCTCACAGAATCCAGCCGCGGAAGCGTCCGTGTGTCAAGCTGCAGCACTCAAACCAAGCCCGTATGAAAATACACACTCAACCTTTTCCGGAAGAAGCCATTCATAATAAAGCAAGTGCATTCAAAAGGAAACGCTCCATCAGACGCACGCACGCACACACACACACACACACACACCCCTCTCTCTGTGCCAACACGCAGGCCCCTAAACACAAACAGTCTTGCCCTCTCGCTGTCAAACGTTTCCCCCGCAGCTGATGGGGGAAAAAGCGTTTTCCGATGCTGACAGGCAGAATAGATTGCTTCCATTACACTGTACAAGAAAGGCATTCCGCTCAGATGAAGGCGCTGTAAATTATCCAGGACCGGGCCACGAGGACGCCCGGAGATCCGGCTGTAATGGGGTCGCCCCATCGGGGCCCGGCGCTCCACGGCACATCAGCCAAACCCCTCCCCCAAAAGTGACCGCGTCATCCTGGTGGGCCACACTGATCAAATCAGCAGCCTCGCTACCAGTCTCACTGCCACGCCCCCTTGAGTCTTAGACACGCCCCTGAGTCTTAGGCATGCCCACTGAGTCAGACACTGTGTCTTAGACACACCCCCTGACTCTAAGACATGCCCCCCTGAGTCTTAGGCATGCCCACTGAGTCACAGACACTGTCTTAGACACACCCCTTGAGTCTAAGACACACCCCCCTGAGTCTTAGGCATGCCCCCCTGTGTCTTAGACACGCCCCCTGAGTCTTAGGCATGCCAACTGAGTCAGACACTGTGTCTTAGCCACACCCCCTGACTCTAAGACTTGCCCCCCTGAGTCTTAGTCATGCCCACTGAGTCACAGACACTGTCTTAGACACACCCCTTGAGTCTAAGACACACCCCCCTGACTCTAAGACATACTCTGCTGAGTATTAGACATGCCCCCTGAGTCTAAGACACACCCCCTGTGTCTTAGACACACCCCTTTTAGAAACCCATGATCTACTGAGACTCCTCTGCCCAGGTAACGTTCTGACATATACGGAGACCATGACACATGGCAACGCAGCCAGTTTTTTTTAAAAGCCCAGTTTGCAGGAAGACATTATTTAAAAGACTAGACTAGTGTATAAATAACTGCTTTACAAGCGTCTCTCCGGTAGCAGGCGAGCAGAACGGAGCGGGAGCGTGCGGTCGGAGCGCTCGGACTGAACAGGTGATTTGTTATTCACCGGCGGTAATGATATCGCAGGCGCTGTTTGTTCTGGTCTCGCCGGCCTCATTTCTATCATGACTTACAAAGGAAAATCGATGAGAAGCCGCTGCAGCGTTTACTGAAGCAGCGCGCAGCACGACTGCGTCCTCCCCCCCCCCCCGCCCGCCCCGTCCCCACGCCACCCCCCCTCCAAAGCCGGGTGAGTTATACCGCATCACGGTGTTCTCTCTCTCTCACAATCATTTACAGGAGCACGGTGATTTAAGGATATTCACGTTTCTGTCATGAAGTGGAACAACTCGCGCGCGGATAGTGACCGTTTTTGACCGTTTTTTTTTTTTTTTTTTTTCCCCAAACGGTCCACCGCCAGTTTTTACACGTCTGGCATTCAGAGCCGATCGCAGTCATCATTATCACATTATGTTCAGAACGCTCAGGACATATTGCTCAAAAATACACATTTGCTTTGGCCACGGTGTTCATTAATCAAAGACGGGACAGACGCACAAAACAAATCGTGTATAAAGAGAGACTTGGGTAAACAAGGGACTGGCTAACGAACACACACACGGACCATAATGCATTGCGCAAAAGAGAGCAAACTCACATTGTATAATCAAAAGGAGGTGAGATTTGTATTAAATTACACTTGTGTGTATTTAATTTAAGCCATGTTTATACAATTTCAGAGCCATTACTGTGATTTAAGCAATGCGGGTATGAAAAGGGAACTTTAAATTATATAATAGGCAGGTTTGGCATTTGCAAATTCAAACACCATTTATTTGATTAGAATTTGTGTTACTTGCACGTTACTTTGAATAACTCTTGTATTATGAATAGGAACCTTGTATAATCAAATGGAGAATTGCAGAATTTATGCAATAAAACTATTTTTCATTTGTATATTTGATTTGAGCAGTTGTGTATATTAAATTTTTGCAGTGTTTATATGAAAACAGAGTTAGGAATGATCTGTTTGGAGAGTTATAACTGCTTATTAATAGCTGCATTTCAGTGACTCAAATTTCAGTACCTTCCATCCCTTACATTGTTTAGAGCCTTCTACTCCACTGGTGCAATATCTGGTAATGTGAATACTTTGTTGTCACCTAGTGGTGACATGCAGGTACTGTGGTTACCTCGGGGGAGTCCTTCACCAAGACAGTGAGTAAACTTCCATCACCGCAGCCGCTAGATCACACCCAAAAGCAAGACCTTACAAAAGCAAGATCTGTCATGACTTCCTTCCTGTCAGTGAGGGGTTATGACTTTAAAAAACAGAAAATATCACATACGGAAAGCCAGTTTACAACACAATTCTGTAATATGAGAAATTGATCCTACAGCGTAAGTTACACCTGTCGAACAGGATGTGTTATGAATGGCTGTTGGAAGTTGAATTTGTCGTTGGTTAGATATAAAAAAGTCTCATCCATTCAGGGGTGACACCTGGGATTGTGAGCCCCATGAAAAGATCTCACATTGGGCCCCACCACCTTTGAGGGCCCCTGTCAGTCACGGCCTAACATCCTAACATCCTAACCCCCCACCCAGAACCATTAGACCAGAGCAAGGAAACAGCAGGCTGGTGCAGCAGCACTAAGATGGAACAGGAGCGATAAAGAACAGCAGCAGTGAGAACAGTGATTTGGGTTAGCGGTTAGGTTGAACAGCCTCAGCACGATGGAACAGCCAGGGTCAGCAGCAGCGAGCTGGAACAGCAGCTTCCAGGAGCAGCAGTAGTTACCCCAGTGTACAATGTGAGCCAAACATCACCAGGGTGTATTAAACCCCATTATGTCTGTTATTAATGAAACAAAAACAAAGGCTTCGCTTTGAACTGATCTGAAAAGGTAATGAGCTTCATTGTTTTATTGTTTTAGAGGGAGCATTGTCTCACAATATTGTTTCCTGCTTTAATGTCCTGTGTTGAATATCCACTAAAAAGTTCCTGCATCCCCCTCCCTAAACAAACCCTGGCCCTGCCTCAAACATGTATACACACACACACACACACCACACAAATGTGCATACACGCATACACACATGCACGCATACCAACACGCACAGATGCGAAAGCAAACACACACACGCACATGCGCACACAAACACAAACAAGGCCACAATCTCCCTGCTGCAGCCTGCGCCCCCTCTGTGTCCCCCCCCCCCCCCCCCAGCGCAGAGATAAGGATCACCACCCTCCTCCTCTTAGCAACAAACAGACAAACAGCGCAGAAAGAAAAAGCCCCCATTGTTTTCCTTTTCTCTCTCTTCTCTTGTGTTTCTTTCCGCTTGTTTGTCCCTTTCTTGTTTTTTCACGCCCCTGAGAGGTTCCCGAGAGGCCCCCCTTTATCGGGACGACCCGGCCGGCCTGCCCCTGTCCCCCCGTCCCCGCAGGGGAGCCCCCACGGGGGCCGGCGTCTCACAATGGGCCCGCCCCTCGCCCCCTCCGAACCCGGCCTAGTCCCTCAGAGCACACAGCTGCGGGGCCAGAGAGAGTGGGCCCGCTTGACAGGTCACATTATACCTGAGCACTGACAGGTGTAATGGGGTCAGCGGCCTGGATTCAAAGGAAAGAGGCAATAGGGGGGGTCAGCCGATTCCTCTCACACAACACCTGACTGACAGACACGACAGCTGTGGCAGCGCCTCTGACATTCTCTCACAGACACACACACACAGACCACACACACACACACACACACACACACACCACACACACACACAGACATAAGCACACACATACACACACAGGCACGTACACCATACACACACACACACACACACATACAAGCACACACATGCACACTCGCACAGGCATCCAGAAACAACGAAACAGACTAATAATTCTTCTTTGCACGTTCAAGCCTCTAAAGCCAAGTCTTCATCATCATTATCATTATGCCATTTCTTCAACAGAGAACTATTTCAACACTCCATCCCATGATCAATCACTTCAGTTCCTCTCAAGGGGAAAAACAGATCACAGAATCCATTATGCAACAGGGTGGGAAGACGCCATTTCTTTTTCCATGCCAACACTCACACGGTTCCCATAGGCTGAGGGGACAGGAAGAGGGAAGCGCACCTTCCTGTCTGGCAGGGCTTTGAAGAGCCGGGAAACAGGATTGCTTTTCTCTTTTCTTTCATCAGCTTCTCATACACATTCGTTTACAATATCTGCAATTTTACAGCGCATCCCGTAGTCTCTGTTTCGATGATACGCTTTCCATAGCGAGCTCTTACCTCATCAACGCCTGCCCATCAGAACCCACCTCATGCACTGCTCAGAGGAGGCCGGTAATGATAAGCCAATAGCACGCGTGCGAGAAAGAACCCTAGAAACACAAACACTCTCTGGATGACCTGCAACGTCCTTACGGAAGGAACATTTTGAAGGGGGCTTTTTATAAGAATTGGACCAACGCAGAGGGGAGCTGGGAAGAAGTGAGTGAGTGTTTGTGTGTGCAGTATGTATGTGTGTGTATGTGCGTTCTGTGTGCGGTGTCAGGGCATGTGTGTTCAAGTGTGGACTAGGGCGTTGTGTCTGTTTGCACAGTACATAGACACACGGTGTTCTTGGTGCAGCTCCTGTTTAAATGTGAGTACAGAAGAGTCGCTGTGGCACACACTGACACCGCGGCGATCTCCTTTCCTTTCTGTGGGCTCATGTGAAGGCAGAGCCTCATGTTCTAAACCACGATGTGCTCCATGACTTGAGTCCGGGGCCCCTCCCTCTCTCCCTCCTTCCCTCCTTCCCTCCCTCCCTCCTTCTCTTCCTCCCTCCCTCCCTCCCTTCACTCGGTCGCAAAAGCCATTCCTTTCCTGTCAGCGCAAACGCCCTGTTTAGCCACCGCCCATAAATCAAGCCGTAAATGAAGTCTGTGGTTTATTAGGCTGTGCTAAAGCCATCTCTCTGGAGCGGGAGGTGGGGGGGGGGGGGCTGCTGCGACTCCCAGCTCGCCGCCCCTTCCCCTCCTCCGCCCCCCGTCACGCCGTAAATCCCGCTCTCTCTCTCTCTCGCTCGCTGTCAGTCACTCGCTTCGCGGGACAGAGGGGCGCTGGAGAAACAGGCGTTGAGGCGACCCTGTGTTTGGGAGAATTATAACATTCCGAAATAAAGACCTACGTGAGGTATGAGCGGCCCTGCTTGTCTCAGTCTGGGTGTGTGTGTGTGTACATGTGTGTGTGTGTGTGTGTGTGTACGTGTGTGTGTGTGTGTGTGTGTGTGTGTGTGTGTGCACCCCCAACACTCCCCCCCGGCAAGCTGATCCCTTCACATTCCCCCAAAGACTTTAATTACCAGCCTTTAATCCCACCGTACGCAACCCCCAACGGCACCTGCCATGTTTACCACACACAGTCTACCTCACCCGCATCCCCTCCGGGTCACACACACTTTCAGCCACGTTTAGGATCACTCAGGTCATTACTGCTCTGTGTGTGATCATCATTTGCACAGCTCTGGGTCACCACCCACCCCACCCCATCTGACACACACACACACACACACAAAGATGCACACACATACAGACGCATATAAGCACACACACATACACGCATACATGCACACACATTCGCATGCACACATACACACATACGCACACACACACATACAGGCACACACATAAGTGCACACACCTACACACAAATATAAGCACACACACATACGCACAAATACATGCGCACACACACATATGCACACATATTCACACACACAAGCACACACACAAGCACACACACATATACAAACACATCACACACATCACACACACACACGCACACAAACGCGCCACACACACACACGCACACACACAAACGCGCCACACACGCACACAAACCCACCACACACACACACACACACACAAACAAACACATCACACACAGACACAGACACACACACACACACACACACACACACACACAGACGCGCCACAGCAGACACAGACACAGACACACACACACAGACACAGACACACACACACAGACGCAGACACACACTCTCTGAGGGGAGGCGGACGGCGAGCTGAAGAGCCTGCCTGTCAGTCTGCGGCGCTGAGTGCTGTTTGGCAGGTTCTGCCGTATCGTGTCAACACTCAGGCCTCAGGATGGAAGAGTCTCTTTCCACCTGGAGAGCCTCCCGAAAATACACAAACAGGCCCCAAACATCCACCCCCCCCCCCCGTTCTCACAAAGCCCTGCCTATCTGCCGAAACTGAGGCCGCGTTTCGCACGGGGAGCCGAGTGGGGAACACGGGCACACAAGCGCTCGGGGTACGAGAGGACACGGCCTGCTAATGAAGCCAACCCTGTATTAAATTAAAAATTAAAAAGAAAGAAAGAAAGAAAGAAAGAAAGAGAACGGGACAAGCAGGCCAGTTCAAATGAGAGAGAGATTCCTGTCATTCCCTTCCTCTCCGAGGCGCGGGTTCTCCCCCCCTCCGTCTCGTTTCACGCCATCCCTTTCTTCGCCGTCTGCTGCAGGTTGCTGAAGGCTAGGGTGGGAGCACAGCTCTTAATCAAACTCTGTCACAATCAAAGACGACCAAAGTGTGCCTGCAGGGCTGAGGTGTAATTATCTGACAACTTGTAACAGACAAACTGTCAGGGAGCCCCGCTCGACTATATATATATATTTTTTTCTTCCTCTCCTCCTTTTTCTTTTATTCTCTCCATTCCTGTTCCTGCCTTTTCTTGTCCTTCCCTTTCTATCTTTCTCCTCAAAGTGGCAATTCACGCTATATCAAACCCAGCGTAATTTTAAAATCCCGAGCCATTCAAAACGGCATTTTTTTTTTGTGCCGTCGACAAAAGAAATTAAATTGTACCCTCTCAGGCACTCTGCGCCGCTCTATTACCACAAATGGCGCCGCGCAGGACGCCGTCTGATTGACTGACTCTTCCAAAAAGGGCCGCGGCGGCAGAGGAAGGAAGAGAAGAAGAAGAAGGGAACGTTCAGCGCAGACGCGCGGACGAGAGCGCTGCCAAACCCGAATGTTAGCACGACACACGGCGGCGGCGGCGGCGGTTTCACGAGAGGAGAAAACACAAACGTAATTACACATCAGCAAACAGAGACGGGTCACGCGGTCACGCGCGGCGGACGGGCCGCTCTCTCTCTCGACATTCCGGGGCCTCTCGCCTGTCAGACGACGACGACGACGACGACGATGATGATGATTACGAGGAGGAGGAGGAGGACGAGACGGGGAGCGACAGAAAGAGAGGATGAATTGGAAAAAGTGACACATAAAAAGCACCGTTGAGAAGAAAGACGTCCACTTTGTCTCAGACCCGGGTCGAAAGACCGTTGGAAATGCTTTAACCCTTTAGGCAACGCTAACATTCCTGCAGAAGACAGACAAAAAAAAGGATCAGCTTTTCGCCAACGTTCAGAACGCAAATCCCTCCTTCATATTTACTGTGAGTTTTTTCTCCCCCCCAGTGAAGCTGCACGTCCTGAAGGATCCTGAGGAGCGCTTTACCTGCGCTTTTGAATACATATTTGATCTGGCCCCGCCGCGTCTACGGCAAAGTCAAATAGCGGAGTGGGCCGCAGGGGGAGGACCGGGACGCAACCGGAGTAATAAACCTGAGAATTAAAAACACACGTCTGAGAGCGGAGGAGAGGCCAAGGAGGGAGGCCTGGGAGAGAGAGGGAGAGAGAGAGAGAGAGAGAGGGAGACCCCCAACCCCCTCCATCGCTCCATCCCTCTCTCCATCCCTCCGTCCCTTCCCCGCCCATCGCAGCGTGTAAGTTTTTAATCACGCCGGAATGATTTATTTAAACGTCAGAGTTGTGTCACCCCGCTTCCTTCCATTTTTCAAACTGTTTGTGTTTTCCTCGGATGATAAATTTATCTTCAGACAACCCCAATATGACTAATTAACTCTGAGATATAAGAACCAGATGTGCAGCTGATGGAAGTTTCTGAGCTGCAGACAGAGAAACACACACACCCCCCTCCTCCCCCCACTCATATTAACTAATGCACCCTTTTTCTCCTGATCTCCATCAGTCTGTTCATCCCTCTCTTTTTTCCCCTCCCTCTCCAGACACGTCAACAGCGGTTCGTATATAAATTCTCTCACGTTTGTCCTTCACTCATAGTTTCCCTCCATATTTCTCCGCCACTCAACACTTTGCCTTAAATTGTTCTCTCTCTCTCTTTCCGTCCAACAAACCCTTTTCTTCCAGACCTCCCCAAATTTCCAGGCCCCCTTTTCTGCTCACTTTCGATACGAAACACTGGACTGGGTGCCGGGGGGCCGTAAGCAAACGCGAGAATAAAAACGCGTTTCAGGGAGAAGGCTGAAGCGGTGGAGGCCACTCAGAAACCCCGCTGTGTTCTCACACCTTCTCTAGGATTTCAGCCTCGTTTGTTATTTTAATTTCAGCTTCTATGCTACATTTCAGCCTCCTACAAATCAAAAAGTAAATCAGAAGTAGCTAAATTATAATAGATAGAATTTTGAGACGAAGGGAAACCTAAACAAGCCATAAAATGCTGAAGTAATATTTATTATGTATGTATGTACTGTATATTTTGAAACGTCTTTCAAAGTTTGTGTTTAAAAAATGAACCAGCCAGCATACTGCCTGTGTCAATCACCCCCGAGGTGTCCGTCTGTCTGTCAGTCATCTGTGTTAGAGGGCACCGGTGTCACCCTAACACCCTTCCCCTCCCGCACATAACTGCTCTTCATTTCCACCTTTCACATCTAATCTGTTCTGCATGTGTGTGAGCCCCCTTTCATGTAATCCTTCTCCCTCCCTCCTTCTTTCCTTTCCCCCCTTTCTCTCCCCCTCTCTCCTTCCCTCTCCATCCTTTTCTCACCCTCTCCCTTACTCTCACTCCCTCATTCCCTCCCTTTCTTTCTCCCTCCCTCCCTCTCCCGCCTCTCTCTAACTCTCTACCTTTCTCTCTCTTTCTCTCCCTCTCTCTCTTTCCCTCTCTCCCTCCCTCTCCTCTCTCTCTCACTCTCTCCCTTTTTCACTCCCTCCCTCCCTCCATCTCCCTCTCATACTCTCCCTCCCTCCCTCTCCCCTCTCTCTTACTCTCTCCCTCTCTCTCTCTCCTCTCCCTCCCTCTCTCCTCCCTCTCCTCCCTCCTCCCTCTCCCTCCTCCCTCCCTCTCTCCTCTCCCTCCCTCCCTCCCTCTCTCCCTCTCCCTCCTCCCTCTCTCTCCCTCTCCCTCTCTCTCCCTCTCTCTCTCCTCCCTCCTCTCTCTCTCTCCTCCCTCTCTCTCTCCCCTCCCTCTCTCCCTCTCTCCGTGCGAGTGTGAGTGAGGAATCTTTGTCCCTGCAGACAGGCTTTGAAACGGCAGTGGGCCCAGAGGAAGGCAGCGCTCTGACACTTTGACAGTTTGCCATGAGTGACGTCTGATCTGTACAAATTTCAGGACTAATAAATCTACCTGTCAGAGCGGCAGACTTGAAAGGGCCGGAGCCCCGCGGCACGTCTTTAACATAACTTGTGTTGATGAAATTCTGTAGGCTGGAGAATTATGGCTGTCAGAAAAACGCCCACATCAAATCTGATGGCTTGGCTCTCTTTTCTTTTTGCTCTCTCTCTCTCTCCCTCTCTCTCTCTCTCTATTTCTCCCTCCCTCTTTCTCTCTCGCTCTCTCTCTCTGTTTTCTTTGCCCTGTCCTTTCTCAGCACTGGTAAATGAAACATTGACTTCTTTCATGATCTGGGAAATAATATTACATCACCCACCTAACCCCCCCTTGCCCCCTACTGACAAACACACACATGCACCCGTGCGCGCACGCACACACACACACACATGCACACACACACACGCACACACACGCACACACCAAAATGCACACAGGCAAAGGGGAGAAAAAAAGCCAGTGTGTTGTTAGGCTCCCTAGAACACTGGCAAAGGTTTTGATCTCATATAGTTGTCATGGCTGTAAGTACCTTGTCAAAGGGAATTAATGTTACCAGGCAGGGGTTAAACAGGGTAGACAGGAACATGCAGGACAGTTTCACAAGGTTGGGGTGGGAGGTGGAGGGGGGGGGGAGGGGGGATGGGGGGGGCAGCGGGGTTTGCAAGTGAATGCAATATTATAGGGTCATAAATCAGGCCTGTTCCTCCTCTCTCACACAGGGCCATGATTTATAAGTGTTTATCTTTGTTTTTTGGAGTCATTTGCTCAGAATCTCCTTTAAACTCAAAAGAGGTATCTGGTGAGCAATAACTCATGTTGTTTGGACACTTCCCTACCGGTGCTAATTTTCCTATAAACAGTCAAAAGGAGAGAGAGAGAGAGAGAGAGAGAGAGAGGCTCACATTTTGCATTCTTCAAAGACTGGTGTGAAAAGTTCATTGGGTTGGATGGTGCCGGAGACTTCCCCGGGCCATTGATTTAAATGTCAAAAGAGCGCTTCTGCATACGCCTGGAAAACCCGCTCCGAGTGATGTGTCACTGACACCGCGAACCCGCGCTCAAAACGCTCGGTTTTTATCATTCAAATGAGTAAACAGAGAAACACATTGAGCCGGTCTGCGGGATTTATGACGGAAATTAAGCAAAGCACAGAGGACCTTTTCAGTCCCCCCGAAGATCTGCATCATGGCCTGAAACTAAACTGTAGCACTGCGCAACGCATCTGTGTCATCTGCGAATGAGATAACACGCTAAATAACATAATTTGCCAAATCGTATTATTATATAATACTCATAAAAATAAAAAAATAAAAAAAACCCATTAATAATATTATCAGTGAGGTTATGTTCCCAATCCCACATTTGCATCGTCATGCAGCAGACAGCTCAGGGAAGAGGACTGAAAGCCAGCAGCTTGTTATTAGCATCAGGTTTCATTTCCACAACACAACCTGTATTTTGCCTCCATCAATCAAGCTGCCGGCGTGTCAGCGGGGATCTCTGTGCCTCTGACAGCCCGTTTGATCCTGCACAAGTGCTCCCAGGTCACAAACTCAGTGTGTTTTGACAAAGAACAGACACGCGGATCCACATGTAAATTCAATGGGGAAAATGCGGAACTTCGCTGAACTTCTACCAGGAGGAAACAGGGCCCCTTCTCCAACAAAGCAGTCAGAAGCATTGGTGGGAAAGAACAACATGTATCAATAATAATAAAAAAAATTTAAAAAATTGAGCAAAATCGTTATAGCGGAAAATTCAGAGCAGTAACAGTAATTAAAAGTGCCATATCCTCGTGAGACTTGGCAGAAAATAATGTATAATTATTCAAATTGTTATGACATAATACGGGTGTCTCGGATGACAAGAACATGTTGCTGCGAAAACATTTTCAAAAATATTATTTCTTCTTATTGAATGTCCCTTGTTAGGGTAGATTTCAGCATAGTGGAATATATGGTTCTTGATATTAATGACAGAGACTCATGTTCCCTACAGGGGACAAAAATGAGGTCTTAGGAGGAATATGCCTTTGCAAATCTCACATAAAATGAGAAAATATGCACAGAGGAAGAGGTTAGAGGAGAAGATATGGATTCAGCTCTCTCACTGACTTCCGCCTCTCTGCTGAGCTCCCAGAATTCCCTGGGGCATAGCTTTACGCCCGGGTCCACACCAACAAACAGCAACCCCAGCAGCCTCCACTTTGACCCCCATGTCAACCCTGACCACAGAGAGCCCAGCTGGGGGTGCCGACAACAGCTAAATCACCCCCTCCAAAAAAGCTCACACACCTGGTTTTCATTCTCACTTTTCACTTTTAATCTATCGTGTGTGTGAGAGAGAGAGGGGGGGGGGCGGAGAAAAGGGAATTCATTGAAGGCCATATAACATATAGATCCTTAGAATGAAATTTTGTATTCACCCCACATGTCCAGACCAGCCTATACCTGTCCAGCAGTGACTGTGACCAGGTCATGACATGAAAAATACTCCTTTCACTCAAATCAGGCTGCAGCTGTAAGAATCCACTCATGAAGATGGGGTCCATATTGATAAAGCCTCTCAGAGCAGAAGAACTGATCTAGGATCAGCAATCCCCCCCCGAGTCCACATCCTAATCCATTATGAGTTAAAAGGCAAAACTGCTCCTAGATCAGCACTCTGAGCAGCAGGGCCGCGGCCCTCACTCAGCCCGGGGGGAGAAACAGCTGCCATGCAGGGATCCAGCCAGGCCCAGCCAGGCCTGGTGCGCCGTGAGCTCTTGGCCTTGCGCTGGCCTCTCCCTGACCCCTGTCCCGTCCCCTTTCAATCACCCCTGTCTCCTCAGACACCTCTCCCTCTGCTCTGTAATGCAATGAGACATGGGGTGAGGGGGGTGAGGGGGTGAGGGGGCGGGGGGGGGGGAGAGGGGTGGGGAACACACACTCTGTCCACCTAACGCCTCATTCCTCATTCATTATTCATCAGGCAGATCAAAGGCGAGCCCTGCAAACTCTGAAGGACCCCGACGAGCAGGAATCCATCCTGCCTGCGACGGCCCATCAGTCTTCCCTCACAGTGACAAGGCCGTACGCAGAGCGCACACTGATAGGGTTACACACACACACACAGACATACACACACACACACACGGGCGCGCGCACGCACGCACACACTCACATACACACAAACGCATGTACACACGCAGATATACACACACCCACACACGCGCATGCTTGCACACATGCAAGCACCTAAACATGTGTGCATTTGCAGTCAGAGAGAAAGACTTTTTAATGCCAAAGAAAATAATCCCACTAAATCGAATTACTGCTAAGACAACACACATTCACAAGCTTAAGAGCAACACTCACACATAATAAGTAAAAATACATTTTTTCCTCTCTCTCCCTTACCTGAAAAAGTATAACTCACAAAGCACAGGCACTCTCACAAAGTTGAAAGCCAGGAGAGGAGCGGGACAGATAAACCAGTAAGGGGGTACACAGAGACCCCACACAGCTCTGGGGTGGGGCCCAGTGCTGCGGTGTGGGGCTCCCCACGTAACTGGGTACACAGAGACCCCACACAGCTCCGGGGTGTAGCGGAGCGCTGGGGCGTGGGCCCCCCCTCCCTGCGGAACAGTGACCCCTTCACTGCGTGACTGACCGGCTCTCCCGCGGCAACAGAAGGCATCATTTATACGCCGCGCTGTCCTGGTGTCAGGCCCCTGTTATTAATGGGCTTCCTCTGCACTCAGCCATGGGACCTGGCCTCACCATGAACTCCTCAGGAATTCAGCACACACACACACACACACACACACACACATACATATACACACACGCGCGCGCGACATCACACACACACACACACACACACACACATACACACACACACACACACACACGCGCGCGCACATACACACACACACACACACACACACACACACACATACATATACACACACACACACCCACATACATACACACACACGCACGCACGTACACACACACGCACGCACGTACACACGCACATATACACACACACACACATACACACGCGCGCGCCGCAGCACACACCACACACACACATACACACACACACACGCGACACACACACACACGCACGCACATACACACACACGCACACACACACGCACCACATACACACACGCACTCACACACACACACCACACACATCACACACACACACACACACACCACACATCATACACACACGCAACCACACACACAACACGTCCACACACACAAACACACACAAGCCCCACCCCCTAATCCCAGCACCTCCATCCATCCATCAGACAGACAGACAGACAGAAGCAGGGGTCCCCAGGGTTACAAGGGGTCACCCAAGACTCTCCGTCACCCCTGGCTGTGGTCTCTCAGAACGTTTGAGTTCAAACAGCAGTTTTCTCCCCGCGCTGCTTAGCGTCCCGGCTGTGCGCTAGCAGCAAGTCAGCGCTACAGGCCTGTCAGAGCCGCCTCTCTGAGCTCAAGGGCCCCTGTGTGACTGACTGCGTTTCTGTTCGCTATTAATTAAACCCGGGTTGTGGCTGGCAGGCTGCAATGCTACACCACACTCACTTTCTCTGAGCGCACTCTCTCTCTCTCTCTCTCTCTCTCCCTCTCAAACGCTTTTCTTCCTTTTCTCCCCCTTTCTCTCTCACTCCCTCTCTCTTCACCCTCTCTTTCTCTCCTTCCCCCTGCTCTCTCTCTATCGCTCTCTTGCTCTCTTCCGTCCCTCTCCTTCTGTGTCCCCCTCTCTCCTCTTCTCTTCCACTTTCCCTCTTGACACCCCTACCCCCCCCCCCATCAGCAAACATAGCTCTGGGAGGGTGCACTGTGCATGACTCCTGTTTTATTATCGTGGGGGGGGGCGAGGGGCAGGGGTGCGGAACAGGGCAGGAGAGTTTCACCCTGCCAATTAAACCCTGAGGGGGCGGAGTCCCCGCCCCCACAGAGGAACTTGAAAGACCGTCGCCCATAACGGCAGGCGCTCTGTCACCCAGCAGGTACCGCAGGTAATCCGCCGCCGCCGCGAAGCCACTGCAGGTACGTCCCCTCCACGGGCGTCCAGAGTGGCATGTGGACCGCCCCGAGTGCGCATGAGCGCAAACAAAGCAAGGGAGCCGAGCGGCAACCCCCCCCCCCCCCCCCCCCGCCCCCCGGAACATAAACGAGCGCTCTGTTGAGTTATGGTTGGAGGGGGAAAAGAGGCGAGCTATAAAAAGTGACATTTTGACCATTAGACCTCGCTCTGAAAAATATTATTTTTATTAATGCGAACAGGAATCGCCCTTCTCTTACGGCACTCCAGAGCATTAAAAGCAATCGCTCCGTGAAAAAGACTGGGGGGGGGGGGGACGGAGAGAGAGAGAGAGAGAGAGAGAGAGAATGGCATACATAATAAAACACCACGGCCGTTTTTCACACCGCAAGTCACCTCAGAGAGCTGCGGGACGCCATGTTGAACGTCCAAGCCAAACATTTGGAAGTTTGCACAGCCATAAATTAGCAGCTCGACAGTCAAAAGTGTTCTAGCTAATTTGTCAAAAAAAAAAAAAATCCTTGGTTACTTTTTTCCCCCCCAGACATTTAAATTCATTACAGAAGTTCTTTTTAAAACTTCCTTGAGATTCTTAAATGGGGTGGGTATGCATCCACAGTGACTTTATAGTCCTTGGATCTTCTCTTTAACTGCTACAGAAACCCCAAAGTATCCATGCTTTAGCCAAAATAGAGGTTACACTTTAAATAGTATTATAATACTATATAATAATGTGCAAATAATATTTCTTGCAGACGTTTATGAATCAGACCCCCCCCCCCCCCCCCCCGATTTACATAAGAGTTCTTACATACCAAACAAGTGACTAAAAAAAGAGTATCTTACACATTCCCTCCATTCATTTTGTCAACATTTTCTGCATTGAGTTTGTGGAAAAGTGGTCACTAAAATTGAATTTATTATTATCATGCTATTACTATTATTAATTCATTGGTGCATCCTTGTAGGTCCTGCTGTCTCAGTGGCAGTCTTTGTTAAGGTTATGACACGGGCCCACATGACCGAGCATGCACTGTCACACACACACAGTGTCGGGCGTCAAGTCTCCCCTTGACCTCAGCCTCGGACAATCACGTGCCGGCTCTAATTTAGCCACGAGGCTCAGACGAGCCTGACGCGAAAATCCATTACTGTGCTCGCTGGCCGAAAAAACGAGCCGTGTCTCCGCTTCTGATGTGGTCTTCACCCCCTCCCCCACCCCACTGCCCCCCCTTACAGAAATGCAGAATGCAGACACTGAATACACAATATCAAGATCAGAGGAGATATTTAAATCAACATTTCACAGTATATGGGCAGCACAGATGGAAATGAGCATGTGGAGCCATATCTGGTGCAATACACAGACAAACAAACAAATACAATTAAGTAAATAAATAAACAAATAATTCATTACCTCTCTGAAGTATTGGAATTTTTTGTTAAATTCATTGCTATTCATCATATTAATTTTTTTCCCATTTAAGTCCTAATGTTAAGTCCTTCCAGTACTGTAAAGGTACATGGCCAGGATAATTAAATAGATGCCTTTGCTGGACCACACAATGTTTGTAAAAAAAAATTAAGTCACGCAGTTACAGCATTAAATTTCACCCACGTCTTGCCGCTGTAAGACGACAGACATCGCTGTTCACAATCAATCAGCATCAGCCCGGCCTGCTCCGTTAAGTATTTTAATGTGTTGATCGATAGCGGCCGTGCCGATGGAGATTGATATGAAAGCGTTCAGGGGCGAGCGGTTTGCTGCGCGGCATCGCTAAGTGCACCTCTCCCGCTTTTTCCCTCCGCGGCGCGTATCAGAACGCAACCGAACACCGCTAACCGCTTCCTGCTAGCGCCGCTCCTCTGACACCACTCCGCCAAAATAGCACATGATCCTCCGAGCCAAGAATATCTCCTCAGACTCCCTCTCACTCCCGTTTTATCAATTACATTTCCCAACAAATGTACGCACATGCGATGGGCCTTTTCATAAACTCAATAAATGCCTTTTTTATTTCAATGGGCTTTTCGGTTTCATCTCAGTGGCTTTGCAGCGGGATGGATCGGTACACAGCTGCCAAACGCCACATGGAAAAAAAGAGACCATCCTGAGCACAAAGATGCTCAGGATGGTGAGTAGATATTCAGCTCTGTGTTTTTAACATTGAAAGGCCCGCCTGTCATCGCTGGAATCTCAGAGAGATTTATGATTCGCTCCCATATTACAAATAATCTTGAATGGGTGTGGTGGAAACCGAGCCGAGCCAAGTCAAATACCACCAAGATCCTCCGGCAAACCAGATCACAAGCTTGTAATTACAGCATTCTATCTGCAGACAGTATAAATTTGAGACAACAAGCTTCAGAGTTTTCAAGTCCCACAGCTTTTGCATTGTTTTGTATCGCATCTGGTAGTTTTAAATGTCAGGAGAGAAAAAAAAAAAGTGTAGCAAAAGTGATTTCAGATGTTATTTCTGTGGTGTTGTGGTAAGATAGAAGACAAAGAGCATTCAAATGTTAATAACTCATTTTTTGGAAGAAAAAAAAACAAAAAAGTCAGATAGAACCCTGTAATCCCAAGCTATCAAAGAACAGTGTCCCAGGAAAAGAAACACAGAGAGGACAGAAGAATATTTGGGGTGGTTTATCCAGCGTCTGGACTCTCCCCCCCCCCCCCCAAACCCCCCACAGCCACCCTCCGCCGACCCCCATCCTAACCCCTGCGTCTCCCCAGAACTCACCTCTCTTGTCGCCGGCTCGGTTTTCCTTGAACTCTTCACCCTCTCGAACTCTTCGGCCCAAAAGTTCATCCACGGCAGGACATCCTGTTTGGGGGGCACCCCCTCTGTGACTGACAGGCAGAGAGAGAGGGGGGGGGGGTGAGTTGAAATGAAAACTTATCTGGGCCATGGAGGGGTTTAGCAACACGTCTCCTCCCATCCCTCTGATGCCCACGGGGGTGAGAGAGTTTGACACCAAAATCAAAAGCCCCTCAGGCAGACAGCCCTGAGTTTGCACAGAAACCACAGCAAACAGTCACTGGGCTGATATTCAACCCACTGCCTGCAACCCGCCCTATGCTAACGATGCTAACGATCATCTACCTCACATTGCTGTGCTTTTTAAAATTATGATAAACATCTTTATTTTTCAAGGCTAATTTAGTAGCCCTGCACTGTGGTGGGAAACAACAGCTAAGGAGTTCAATCAAGATAAAATGAAATCGAAATCGTATCCATAGTACATTTGACAAAACATTTGCCGCAATAAACTTCACAGCAATGCAAGTCTTTCAAACCCAGAGAAGCAAAAACCCAGGATTGCAGTGACTTTAATTTTAGTCTTACATGATATACCTGAAAAGGCGCAATCATGATAAAACACATTACTGAGCACACAGAGTCTATGAGAGAGCTGAAAGCTATAGGAGAACTCTCAGTAGAGAGGACAGCTTGAAGCTGCCCATCTAAATCAGAGGCTGATTTCTCTCACTTTTCCCCCTAGTTTTTGTTTTTAGCCGAGGTGCATTAAATTACAGTTATCTTGACAGAAGGAGGAACGGTTTTAAATGAACTGGATTTTCCTCTGGGCGATTTTTCAAAAATAATTTATCTTTTTTTTTTTTTTAACGTGTTAGTCGTACGGTTGAAAGATTGACAGTAAGACCGGTTTAGCTTCACACACGTGTGCGCGCGTGCGGGGCAGCTATGACTGGGCACTTGTGCAACAGCGAAACAGAGACAGGTACTGTTCTCCGGCAAAGCACGAAACAAAATGGAGTTGACATTCCTGTCACCAGCATTCATTTCCTGGGGGAGATGAGATTAAATTCAGCCCTGCCGGTAAACGCTGTGGCAGTCAGTTACTTTTGTATTAAACTGAGAGTGCTGACAGTAAATATGTTTCGTGTTAAGTTTCGAGACTTGTTTTCTTTTCCACTCAGTTTTTTTTCCCCCATTTTGCATTTTCATCAAAGGTGAAAAGAGACTAGAGATAGACTGGAGGAGCTCTGATGAAAACCTTATCTGCTGGAAGTGTGCACGATAAAAAAGAGGATTTAAAAACAACAATGGGCTCCCTGTTTGCCTACTGATTATATTATTAATTTTGCAAACGCGTGTGCACGAGAGCACCCAGACACGCATGTATACACATGCATGTGCACACTGTATGCGCACACGCATGTACAGTACACACACACACACACACACACGTCCCTCATTTTTTACCGAAAATGACATGCAGCATATTTCTCTCTGCCTCCGCCCGTTTGGCAGTGCCGGTGTCGGCGTGAGGCCTGTCACCAAACTGTCTCTCTGCGTCAGTCCTCAGCCTTTATCTTCAAAACGCAACATGACGTCCTTATACCCAGGGCATGAGACAAGGGGACCAGGAGAACGAGGGAGGGAGGGAGGGAGAGAGAGAGGAGAGAGAGGAGAAGAAGAGAGAGAGAGAGGGAGGGAGAAAGAGAGAGAGCAATACAGAGAGGCAGTGAGAGAGAAAGAGTTAGGAGCGAAAAAGACAGGGAGAGAGAAGGAGAGAAGAGAGAGACAGATAGGGAGGAGAGTGACAGACTGGCAGAAACTGAGAGACATAAGAGAGAGAGAGAGAGAGAGAGGGAGAGACAGACAGAGAGTGACTAAGATGTTATCATTATTGCCGAACACTGAATGTGCGCCTCTCTCCCCGCTCACTGGTACTGTAACATTAGCCCCGCCGCTCCCGGCTACACGCGTCACTTGGAGTTTGCGAGGCTGACTTTGACGGAGGGGCCCCTGGCCAAGGCGGAAAAGCCCACACATCCACCTGACTGTGCCGAGAGCCCGGATTAGTCCTGACATGTGTCTCCGCGCAACGCCGAGCTTCGCTTCTGCTCTCAGTCACCACTCCGCGTCCCCCCCAAACGCACAGGGGCGGGCGAGCGCTGGGGGAGCTGCCGTCGTTCAAACGGGACGGCGAGCGGACCGGGGGGGGAAGGAAATGACCGTGTACTTGTGGGGCCCTGTGGCAGAGCGCTCATTACCAAACGCCATTCCTTACACAAAGCCTGCATTGTGTATTTCTGTGTGTGTGTGTGTACACAGTACCCTATCATAGTACCCGTGAAATTACGCCGTGTCTGTACAAGTGACTCATGGGGACGTGCGGTTTGGTGTGTGTGTGTGTGTGTGTGTGTGTGTGTGCCGTGTGAAAGCAGGTCACGGTTCCTCGCTCTGCTGAGCATCCTGCCCCCACAGCACAGAGGCAGGCAGGCCGGCCACATCAGCAGCCACACGGGTCACCTGTCCCCCTGCTACTCCGCCCAAGAGCAGGGACAGGGGCAGGGGCTGGGGCAGGGGCAGTGATGGGGGCAGCGATGGGGGCAGGGGCAGAGACGAGGTCAGGGCCACCCCCAATCGACCGTCCCTCTGCGTGTACCGCACAGCCGCACGCCACTGCTTATCTCTGCTGTGCCCGTGTCTGCAGGGGAGGAGAGGGGTCGCCCAAGTCACATCCCATCAGCAGCTTCCGGAGCTTTCCGTGAGCGGGGGGGTGGCAAAGGGGGGGGGGGACAGCGCACTCCACCCCTCGTGGGGGGTGTGGAGGGTAATGGTAACACGTTTTTGAATTAAGAGCACTCTCCCTCTCTTGAATTAAGAACACCAGTAGCAAATCTATACAGGTGTACAGTACTTTCATTGTGATGCTACTTGGTTCATATAGCATGATGCTTAGTTCCGTGATGTTTCTGACACATTAATAAATTGCCACTAAATCGATCATTCAAATTAATTTGGTTTCATTTGGGCAGAGAGAGAGGGAGAGGGAGACAGAGAGAGCGAGAGAAAGAGAGAGAGAAAGAAAGATAGCTTGACCACACTGGGCCAGTTTGCCTCTTGGCCAGCTGACACATTTTTTAAACACATTTGAAGAATTACCCTCATTTGAGAGAACCTGGGGCCCTCTGTCTCTCAGTATATGGCAGGCCAATCCATCCATCTCTGACACCCCAAAGCTCCCCTCTCCTCCCCACCATCCCTCCTTTCTCTCCTTTACTTCTGCAGGCTGTTCCCTCCCCAACCCACTCTATCCTCCCAGCACGTGCCATCCGTCCATCCCTCCCTCCCTCCATCTCTCTGTCCATTATCACTGTAAACGTACTCTGTGTCCTCTCCAGTAGAGCTTATTTATTTGGGTATTTAAAGCTTTTTTTTCTTTTTTTTTGCTGTTGTGCCCAATGCACTCTCCTGTCCAGCCCCAGCCCTCCCTCCTCCCCTCCCTCCCCTCTCCCCCTCTCTTTCCCTCCCTCTCTGAATGCAGACATCCCTCTTTCTCTCCCGTTGCTGGCGGGCTGCAGGTTGCAGGCTCCGTATTTAATCAACGCAAGGCTTAACTCCCTCAATAGGTGACGGCTCATTTGAAAGTGCAGCCCAGGGCTGTCCCTCTCCCCCCCCCCCTCCCCACCTCTCTCTCTCTGCCAAATATAATAACTCTTCTCTTTCTTTACCTCGCTCCCATTTTATAATTCTGCTATTTTTCAATGTCAGCCTCGGCCCTTTTTGAAGAATTTTTATTGAATTTCCTGCTGGACTGGGCTGCCATTTTTTTTTTTTTAACTCCAAACACCCCCCAATCCTTTTCTGTCTTTTCTCCTCCACCCTTTCTCTCGTTCTCTTTATCCACCATTTCAGTCACTCGATCTTCTCCTTTTCCCCCTCTTTCTCCTGGTTATTGTCTCCCTTCATTCCATCCCCATTCTTCTCCATATCCTCTTCAGCTCTCTCTACTTCTTTTGTTTCTCTTATCTTGATAAGTCTATTTTTTCTTCATACTTTCCTGGCCTCCTAAGTACATAAGGTGCTTCAGGAGACAGAAGTTGATTCACGATCTTGGGACATTTTGATTGGTTAATGACTTACCCTCCCTCAGTAAGGTGATATATCAGATGAAACCAGGGACACCCATATCATAAACACTAAAAATCTGCTATATTTATGATAGATTTATTTTGCTTAGTCATATTGAATATTATAATGCATTAAACTATTGCTTTATTGCTATTACACTTTATTGGCAAGAAGTGGTAATACCCATTAATGTAATAACTACACATTCCATTCGCCATAGGTACAGTTTATAACATTATTAACATTATAAAAGAGAATTTTTAGTTATTGTACAGTTGCGCTTATTTCCACAGATATAGTGACTTAGGGCCAGCATTGTTTGATTGTTTTGGGTAATCTTTTTCCCCACAGAAACTCACTGATTTTGGCCCACACATACTTAAACCATGAAACTCGATTCCCCCAAACCCCCCCCCCCCCCCACATGTGTTTGCAATTGCAATTCCTAACCAATGGCCACAACTTCACTACAGCATTATCCAGATTCTCTTTAAAGCATGAACAATCTCCAGCAGGATTAAGAGGGTAAAAATCAGCCAGTTTCTCTCTCTGTCTCTCTCTCTTTCTTTCTCTCTCTCTCTCTTTTTTACAGAAAGAGATTGAATATGTCTAGCACAGGCTGATGCCACGTAACGTTTTACTTCTGAGAGTGCGGAGAGAAAGCAGCACACTGGCCTAATCACATTATGGGTGTTATATGATATGTCAAGCTGTCACTTTCAATTTGAGCTCCTCTGCACTGATGTTTCATGCCCTCTGTTTGGACATTTCTTGTTTTGATCGAAGCAAGATAGCAGCTCGCTGTGACTGTGTGTGTGTGTGAGTGTGTGTGCGTGTGTGCGTGTGTGTGAGTGAGAGAGAGAGAAAGAGAGAGAGAGCGAGAGAATAAGAGAGCGTGTGCTTCTCAACAACTGCACAGATTATATGTTTAAAATTAGTGTTTTATGGTAGAGGGGGGAGAAGACCTTGTGACCTCTTCAGATTGCATCACATGTCTGAATTTATTCTTGCCTGCCATCTGAACTCCTGTCATGTGCTGCTCCACCGCTCAGTCACACTTCATCCAAGGCACGAAAAAGGGGGGAGAAAGAAACAAAAGAATGTAGGAAGAAACGTCCCCTCTGAAAAAAATAGGAGAACGTGATTTAGGGGCACATGATGAAGATGAATGCGGGACGGTAGTGTAGTATAATGGGTAAGGAGCTGGTGTTGTAATCAAAAAGGTTGCAGGTTCAATCCCCAAGTTGGACACGGTCGTTGTACCCTTGAGCAAGGTACTTAATCTGCATTGCTTCAGTATATATCCAACTGTATAAATGGATGCAATGTATCTGGATAGAGCATCTGCTAAATGCCTGTAATGTAATGTAATGAATACAGTCAGACCAGAAGCAAAAGAGAAGAGAGGAAGAAGCTACAAGTCAAAATAAAGAAGACAGAAGAAGTTATAAGTTGTAAGTCAAAATACAGGAAAATGGGAGCACTGTATGGCCCATTTTTTCCTTACGTTATACTGTGATTATTCCATCTTGGGCAGAATGACGGTTAGGGACCTGGGGTGGCAACTGAGAGGTTGCAGGTTTAAGCCCCAAAGTGGAATTCTGCCATTGCAACGCAACTCGAATTGCTTCAGTAAATATCAGCTTTATGAATGGGTAGAATTAAAAAATGTGAGTCCCCCTGGTTTTATGGCTTCCGCTAAGCAAACACATAATGTGAATTATTTTATGGCAGGCGTCATAACAGTAACTTAAAGCTGGTTCCTTTTTTCTAAACGAAAAGGCGCGATTGTGTGACTGTCACTGTGTCATTGTAACGGTATGTTTGCACGGCCAGACCAAGATTTGTATTTGGTTTCTGTTCCTAAAGTGCCTGCATTTTACTTACATATTCACGCCCTGCAAACTGCTCATTACTCAGACCGGAAAGAAACAGTTATTGCGTATAGTGAATTTATATCCAATATAAATTTCCAAAACGCACACACACGCATACACACCCTCAAATCTCTAACCAAACAGCACGCCTGGGTGTCACAATGCCTCAGATAAAATAAAATAAAAAGTACGCATGGGCTTCAGCCAACAACGAGTCCGTTAAAGAGCCAGCCGCGATAAATAAATTCAAAATATGTGATACAACACACTTACTCATAAACATTAATCATTTGCAACATTTCTTTCACAGCAGAATTACAGGTTTTTGATGAAGATATAAACCGAGGAGGCTGCGGTGAGAGGTGCCATTACTCATTCTGGAAATTATTGACTTATTTTATCTTCCATAAGATTTCTTTATGGTTCATAAATTCCACTTCCCATCAACGAGAACCACCCCTCCTTCCCCCTCCTTCCCCCCTCCTTCCCCTCCCTTCCCCTCCCCTCCTTTGGAATTCTTGGTGTGGTAAGGCCTAAGAGATGAACCCCAGAGTTCCGGATCGCGCCATTGTTTGTCTCTGGCACGGGGGGGGCCTTCCGGTCGAGGGCGTTCTCCGTGGGGGAAGCGAGCGCGCGGATCTCTCCGTGGGTTCCTTTCTCCCGGCGGTCTTATCCGAAGCTCCTCTAAGCCGTAAATGTCAGGGAGGCGGTGGCTGCCGGAGGCCTGTCCTGAAGCCCAGATCACCCTTATCCTTCAGCTTCCTTCCAGCCTGTCAACGAGGCCATTAGTGCCGCGGAAAGTTTTCATCCGTTTCAAGGGTTTTAGTTTTTGTTTTTTCTTTTTTTTAAACCTCAATTCTTGTTTTCCTTCCTTCTTCCTCCTTGAGAATATTTTAAAGGCAAAGTCCAAACCCTCCAAAGTTTTTGTTTCTTTCTGGGCTGTGGGTAGGCTTGAATTCATCCCGGCTGGGATTGTACGGACGGTTTCGTGGAGTGATGAGAGCGCTGCTTCCTGATGTCCCAGGAAAGCACTACTGGAGCCCTCAGAGTAAAAAACACAGGTGAATGAATTAGACTGCGATGTGAACGGATGAGACTGAAAAGTGAATGGATTAGATTGAGAGGTGAATGAATGAGATTGAGAGGTGAATGAATTGGACTGAGAGGTGAACAGATGAGTGTGGGACACCTGCAAGCGGAAATCTCATTTCATCATTACTGAGAGCTGGGCAGGACAGGGCCCAGGAACATGGAAAGAACCAGAGGAACAGTGCAATGGGAGGGGGCTGTTAAAGAGCCAATCAGCGTTGCCGGAGTTGACTGGTTTGTGATGATTAAGGCATGATAAATGCAGCCCCTCTCCCACTGAGTATGACGGACCAGATGACCAGTTCCTTTCCACCCTAGTAGTCCTGTTCCCCTCTTTACCCACAAGCCCCTGCTGTCCGAGGCTGAATGCAGCCAACGGCAAGTGGAAAAAATGAAAATGCAAAGTTAATGTAGACCAGAATGAAACCCAGATGAAGAAGGGAACAAGTAGTTGAATAAAAGCAAAAAAGAGGGATAACCTCTTAAATTACAAGGGATCACCGGGAAGGGTACCTCATACTCTGAGATAGAGATCTTTTTAAAATAAAAACATTTTTTTCCCCCACTCTCTGCAGAGTAAATTGTGAATGTTTGCACACCTTGTGAATATGAAAAGAAACTCCCACACACTGGATCTCCTGTCAGTCCAGCCTTGTTCCACCTGAGCTTTGATGGTTTGGTTACAATGTTTCAGCCTGTTCATGCTTCCTCATCACAGCATCACAGAATCACACCCTAATCTATAAGTCTCTGTTGGCCCAGCTCTCTCTACTCCATCTGAAGCAGAAATCCATGACCAGGACTGAACCAAGATTCCTGCAGAGGAGTCCATGACCTGCTATTGGAATGACGACTGACAGCAACAGTTCTTCATGTGTCTTCAAAAAGAAAAATTGTGTTTTTGTTGAACAGCAGAGGGACTGAAAGATTTGCGGTGTACGTTAGCCAACTAGATTGATAGCCAACGAACTTGAAAAATGAATACTGCCAAGCGCTGTTGCTTGCTTGCATGTTACCATTAAAGCAATACAAGGGCCCTCAGCTGCTTTAAAGATAAACTCTGGGCGTAGGACGAATAAATGTCCTTGTCTGGACAGAAGTTTAGCCGAAGGTTGCCAAATTTTCGACGGCGCAGACATATCTTTGGAGAGCGGCAAAACGCTGGGAGTTACGAGAGGAGCCATTTTGTTTGTGAAACGATCCGCCAGGGTTCGTTTCTCGCCGGAGAATTTAAATCTCGCCACGGCAACGCGAAACAAAATACATCATACTTGAAGGCCGCAGTCCAAACCGCCGCTCTGCAAAGTGGCGGCTGATGCAGGGAGCTGGCCCCTGAAACGCATCATCAGTCAAACTCAGAAACATTAATGTTGAGCACTTGTATTACATATTACAGCTGATTTACCCCCACGAAAAAACCCCGCTGTATAATTAGGCCGTGGAATCTGGGCGCCCCATAAATCACCGCGGATAAGAGCATCCGTAAAACAAATAAATAATGCAAATAGATTATAATAAAACACCAGCACAGAAGCCAAACGTAAAACAAAAAAAAACATTGCGCCATTCGTCTAACCCCCTCACGGTGTTTAGTCTGGGCTGATTCATTGAAATGAATTACTCTTTCAGACATTCTGATGACTCCGTATCCCACAAGCCCCTTCTGCTGTCTCCTTCCTCTTGCTCTTAAATTTATGACGGGAAGAAAAAGGAAAGGAGAAAGAAAAAAGAAAAAAAAAACGGTCCGACGGTTTATTATAACACTCAGCAGTTCTCTGCGCAAGGGGGGATTTAATATTTTACGAAGGGGTTTGAAGTTATGGACCCTAATAAATATGCACACATGTGCTGGAGCCCCTGTCTGTATGTACTGAGTTATTGGTGCTGGCAGGCCACATTAATATGTCAAATTAAAGCAGCCATGTTGTTGACAGGCCTTGTTTGACCCATCACTGCGCACACATCCCTAATTCCCTTTATTTTCTTCTTCCTTCTTCTTTCTATAAAACTGACTCTCTCTCGCTTTCTCTCCTACATCTACTCCTCATTTTTCCTCAACCCCCTTCTTTATTTCTTACGGTTTCTCTTTCTTAACTGAATTTTTTTTACAGCTTTTTATCTCTTTGTACCTCTCCCATATTCTTTCACTCCTTGTTCCTCTCTCTCTCTCTCTCTCTCTCTCTCTCTCTCAGTTCAACGCCATTCAACTCAATTTAAATTCTTTATTGCCTTGATATACTTTATATTTTATGTATTTTACAATACATATTCCCATATATTTTTCATGATTATACCCTCATGGCTATTAAAAGAAAATATAAGTAACAAGGAATGGCAACACAAACCTCTCCCTCTCCTCTCATCTTACTTTTTTCTTTTCTTATCTTCCATGTTCTTTCTCTCATTTTTCTTCAACCCTTTCTTTCTTTGACACTCTCTCCCTCTCATTTTTAAATGTAAATGCTTTATTGATATGACACGTTTTGCTAAACAAATAGCCAAAGTTTGTCATAACAATTACTTTAAGATAATATGAATAACAATTAAATTTAGATATATTATTAATAATAATAACAATAATAATGTAGAGATAAATAATATAGAGATAGAAGTAATAATAAAAAAGACTGATAAATAACAGTAATAAAATAAGATAAAACCTCCCTCCTTTTCACTCACTCTCTTTCTTTTATCTACTGTCCCAGTCTGCTCCTCTCTCATATCCCACTCCTCCTCTCTTCTCGTCCACCATTTCTGTTTTTTAAAATGATCAGAACAACAACAGACCGAATCCCCCAGACACAAACTGGTAAAAGCAGAAATGCAGTAAGGAATGACAGAATGGTTCAGAAACGCATGTGGTCTGTGGCCATCCAGAAGACTGGAGCTCCCTGCTGGACTCCTACACACACATACGTATGCATGCACACACATATGTATACACACAGACACCCATGCAGGCACACACACACACACACATACACACAATACACACACACATACACATAAGTACACACGCGCACACACACTCTCTCACACACACATGCGCACACACACACAAACGGACTCACACACACACACATACACACCACATACACACACACATGACACACACACACACATATACACACACACACTCTCTCACACACACACGCGCACACACACACGCACGGACACAGAGACGTGCGCACACACACACACACACACACACACAGACGCGTGCGCGCGCACACACACACACACACACACACACACATATACACACCCACTCACACACACACACACACAGTGACTGCAGGTTTTCCACTGCCATTCTGCTCAGATCAGTTCTTTCGCTTCTCCACAGCTGTATGAACTGAGGCCAGAGCTCCCATATGAAACACATCCTACATTCTAAAGCGAGAAAAAGAACTCACTTATCCAGATACCGGATAAGGGTTTACATCTACTGCACCCCCCTGTACTACCATAAAGTGATTTTATTCATTCACAGCCAAATTTTTGCAGTTTCTACCCCAAACACCTGAACAATGATTTCATATGCGTGTTTTTAATCAAAGTTTTAGTGCACAAACTTTAGTGCTGGTGACTGGCTGGAGGTGAATGCAATAATAATCAAAGAATACCCGCAAAACCGCTCTCTCTGAGAACTGCGGGGGGAAAATGGCATTCAGGTTTCTACCCAGAGCACAAACACTGCTTTTGCCTCCTCTCTGGCCTAGCCGTAACCAGCTTTCTACACAATTTTCACATTCGCAAACACAGCAGCGCCCGTAATGATAAGCAGGTTGCTTTTCCCTTTACTGTGCCTGCTCTCACCCACATTTACACCAGTGTCAAAAAACTTCAAGAAATAATTTTTTTTTTTTTTTAAAGAGGAAAATAAAAAAAATCTGCATGTTAAGTTCTATCCTTAAAATCCCACATCTTCCTCACACACAAACACACACGTATGGCGGGTTTGTCCCAGACCCGAGGACCCCCCCAGAGCCCCCCGATAAGGATTCGGGCCTTTACGCATTAAACGCGGTCTCCCCCCCCCCCCGTCGCTGGTCTCAGTACATAATTAACCGCAGAAACACAAAAGGCCTAATTGCCCGGAAGAGGGGGCCCTGACAGATGAGGCTCGGCTCTTCCTCCTGTCATCCCCCATCATGCTTTGCACAGACATTGTGCGATTAAACGGAGCTGGGAGCCCCTTTGTCGCGCTGACCTCCGCGCCGCCCGCAATTAGCTTGGAGCAAGACGCCGGTGCTTGTGGATGTTTGGCGGATCACCGAGTAGAATGACACACCGCCCGGCCGTCCAATGGCCTGGAGAGAGGGCGGAGAGTCAAACATATATTTCTTCCACCTACCGACCGCCAATATTTCAATGGGGTTATATAAAAAATATTAAATAAAAAATTGAAGGCATGTTCCGGTACAGTTAACGCTGAACGCTGCGTTCTACACCACCCCCTCCCCAGCGTCGCCATTTCCTCCAGGCTATTGGCTGAGCTCGGTTTGATTTCTGTTACGTTGCCTGGAGATTTCATTCCTGGAAGGCGGAGGTTGGGGGGGGGGGGTATGGGGTCAGGTTACCCCCGTATGTTTGTCAATCACCGACCAGCCCCCAAAGTGGAGAGAAGTACTTTCACAGAAAGATGGTGAGGTATTGTATAATATACAATCTAATCACTGTTATGCTTGCATGTTAAAGCAACTATGTAATAGTTAGACCGTTTTAAATTAACAGGAAAAATTGGAAAGATAGCTAGGAAGACAAGTCTTTGTTCCAACAAACACAGGGAAACCAGGAAAGAACAGAGGTACCGAGGCAAAAAAGTCAGAAACCGAAGAGGAAGCATCAAGCTCCATGACAGTACTGCCCTAAACTCAGAGACATCCAGCAGGCTGCGGGGCACAACACCACACACGCAACACACCAACTCCTCGCTCACCACTGACGCTCACACACACACATGTATGCAACACCACACACACTCCGCTCACACACACACGCATGCTCAGGTCATCACTCACTCCACACACACACACTCTCGCTCACTCACACGCTCACACACACACAAGTATGCACACACACGCACACTCTCGCTCACTCACACACACACGCATGATCAGTCATTCACTCTCTCTCACACACACACGCACACACAATCTCGCTCACTCACACGCTCACACACACGGGCATGCACACGTACACACATTCACTCACTCACACACATGCGCGCACACTCTCACACACAGTATAAAATTTAAAACGTATTGTATGTATTTTATGTTCGGACCCCAGGAAGATTAGCTGCACACTGTGTATTGCTAATGGGGATCCTAAATAAACAAATAAACACACACACACACACACACACACACACACACATTTTGTGTGGTACAAAAGACTTCCTCTATTTGTGTACGAGAGGTTGTCAGCTTACCTTTCACGATGACAACACGACTTGCTGACAAACGCACGTGTTGACAAGCTTTGGGAAGACGTGTTGTTGAATATGTCATGCCACTACAACACTTAAATTGAACTGAGCCGAGCTGAAAATGAGAGAAAGCGAGAGTGAGAGACACGCTCACTCGGGAGAAGGAGTCAGAGGCAGGTTTCGGCTGTTAGTTGAGGGGCCCGAAGGCGGTTTAGCCAGGCCTGTCCCAGGGAAGTGACAGATGGATAAATGATTGGGCGCTGAGATGGCCGTCAGCGCGGCCTTGACGGGGATCAGTCACCCCGACCCGTCCTCCTCCAGTCAAGGAGAGGTCACGAATGTCCCGGGACTAAAGCTTTCTCACCACCGCCATTTTACTAGGGTGAATACAGCACTATTCTCATCACTGCCATTTTACTAGGGTGAATACAGCACTATTCTCATCACTGCCATTTTACTAGGGTGAATACAGCACTATTCTCATCACTGCCATTTTACTAGGGTGAATACAGCACTATACTCACCACCGCCATTTTACTAGGGTGAATACAGCACTATTCTCACCACCGCCATTTTACTAGGGTGAATACAGCCCTATTCTCACCACCGCCATTTTACTAAGGTGAATACAGCACTATTCTCACCACCGCCATTTTACTAGGGTGAATACAGCCCTATTCTCACCACCGCCATTTTACTAAGGTGAATGCAGCACTATACTCACCACCACCATTTTACTATGGTGAATGGAGCACTATACTCACCACTGCCATTTTACTAGGGTGAATACAGCACTATACTCACCACTGCCATTTTACTAGGGTGAATACCGCCCTATACTCACCACCGCCATTTTACTAGGGTGAATACAGCCCTATACTCACCACCACCATTTTTGAGAGGGAAAACAGTACACTATTATGACATTTAGATTGACATTTTAGAATTCAGCAGATGCTGTTATCCAGAGCAATTAACACGGATTCCATTTTTAAATATAATCCACTGATACAGCTGGATATATTCACTGAAGTGGTTCAGGCTGACTATCTTGCTCAAGGGTACGACAGCAACGTTCCAGCTGGGAACCAAAGGTGGAGATACACCTACATCCTCTACATCCGTTCGTCTTTGTTTTCTGGCACATTTCTCTCAGATTCACCATCTGAAGTTGATCTTCTTTAACGAAAGTGACCCTCCCATTGCTACTCCTCTCCTGTGCCCACGGTTTCCTGAAGCAGCAGGTTCAAGGTACGATCGATCGTCAAGACCTGTTTATCACACTCGCACCAGTGCTCGCCTTTTTAATTTGTCTACACTCAGGGACGAGCTGGTACACCAAGCAAGTTCAAACTGAGAGTCTCCAGAAGGATTTCAATGAAACCCTTACATTTCAAACCTCAAAACTTGACCTTTTGGCTTCATTCTGTACAGTCATTAGAGCCATTGTCCTCTTTGTTTGACTTCTAATCAAAGGTAATTGCAAGTCGGATTTACTCCATGTTCCACCCACCGCCCCTCCGCCCCCCCCCCAAAAAAAAAAGAGTATGGAGAGCCCAGTTTACAAGCACGCCCTGCCCCCCCCTCCCCCCCTCACCCCCCATCCCAGCTCCTGGAGATCAAAGCCACCTCTCACAGACTCATTTCCCCGACACACAATAGCTCTTTTCAAGGTGCTGTCAGGTTCCCTTCCTTACTCTATTTTCACCCCTTAAACTTTTCATCTCACCACCCCATCCCCCTGTTTCTCTCCTCCTTTTGTGAGAGCTGTCTTTCCCTGCCAGATCACTGCCAGGGGGAACATGAGAGAAGAGGGAAGGTGTTCATTTAAAAAAGGAGGAGGCTGCTGCCGTCTCACCACCTCAAACACCATTAACACACACACGCACGCGCGCGCGCGCGCACACACACATGCACAAGCATGCAAACATGCACGCACACACACACTAACACTGGTGCGCACGCAAGTTCATGCATGTTTCTATACACGGAGTCAGATGACAGGTTAAAAAAAACCATTTATATCACAGACACCTGTTCACCTTCTGAGAAACTGCACAGAGCTGCAGGTTCTTTTGGGCCTGAGCCAAGAAGGCCAATACGCACAGGACAACCGGGGCTCTGGAACAGTAAGTGAGGATCGAGGCGAAGGAGCGAACCCCAAAAGGGGGTGACAAGGGCTGCAGTGACGGGCACAGTGAGACGGGAGCCCCCCTGTCCCCTGAGGGAGGGAGAGGGGGTTCAGACGAAACTTGAGGATCAGAGCAGCAGCGCCGACTGAAGCACTCCGCGCCTCACACACGCCCTGATCCGCCATTCAGACAGACTGACAGACAGAGTGACAGACAGGTGAGAGGGAGAGAAACAGTGTCAGTTAGGGGTGTGATAGGACGGGGCACCAGAGAAGTCTGCCCTGGAGGAGAGGATTGGGGAGGAAAACATTAATCGCGCCTCTGCCCCTCAACTCTCTCTTTCCCTCTTTTTCTCTTTCTGCTAATGATATGAACTTGTGGCTGAGGGAGTGGTTGTGTATGTATGTGCGTGTGTGTGTGTGTGTGTGAGTGTGTGTTATGTATTTTCACAGAGGAAGAGGCTACAGACAGGTGGAAGAAACAGATGTTGCTCCCACCCCCCCAAAATAAACCAAGAACTACAACAGTACAAAGCAAGGCGACACCTCTTCTTTTTGTGACCAAACTCACTTCCTGTTAGCCTCCTCAGGATGGAGGGGTCCATGTGGCCCCTCTCACACTTTGGGCATTTCTCAATTTCCTGCCCCCAACCCCCCCCCACCCCCCCACCACACTCCAGCACCACCACTGAACTCGTTCAGAGGAAGAACGTTTACGGAAACACTCCACTCTCCTCCAGAGGCTTTGGAATATAATGTTGATCTCACTTTTCTATACAATAAGTAATAAACTTCATTTGTACAGTGCCTCTCACACAAAGAATCAAGCAGCTCAAAGTGACTCATAGTGGAATAATAAAAAAAGATACTATGTTATGAAATAAGGGTAAAACATATACAAGATCAAAAAAATGAGTAGAAATAATTTTGTAAATTGTAAATAGAAAAAGAATAAATGGTAACTACTTATCTTACATGCATATTAAACTCCGCCAGAGACTTACAAAGATGAATGACAGACGATGATCTATCCCCATATCGACTAATGTATTCACTTAGGGGATAAAAAGAGTATGAGACTTTCCAGTGGGAATGCGAATGAGCAGGCGATGGAAGAGAGAGAGCGTCTGTGCGCGTGACAGTCTCTCTCGAACCCGAGTGCCATTTCCCCGAAACACACAGGCAAACGGGAGCCCGGGGGCCCCCACCCGCGGAGCCAGATAATCTCCGGCGTTGAGAATTCACAGCTTTAGAAATGACCCCGTCCGTCGGACTTCAATGAGCGGAGGTGCCCAGAGTTACACCTCCCTCCCAACTCCCAGAACGCGCCGCAGCAAAAAAAAACCAGAGCGGGGATATTAAGCTGTCAACGAGGTGGCCAGTTTAACACGCTGGGTCTCCGGATGATGTCACAGGCTGCGGATGATGTCACGGAAGTGGCAGAGACTCCTCAAAGTGAGTTGAAGGAGAGCAGAATGAACTTCTGCCGCAATAATTTATGAAACAAAAACATATTTTTCCTTATAAAGTGAATTAAGCAAACGTTTTTGTAATTCCAGGGTACATTTGGCACATTTGCTTCCTGAAGAAAAAAAATGCACCTCCACTCACTGTACCTTCATTTCCCAGAGTACATTTCAAAAGCTTCGGGATATTTTGGACGAACAGAAGCGAGAGGACAGATCTACCCATCCACCTCTACCCCTGACCCAACCCTGTTGCAGCCAGTGCGCAGAAATCATTTCAACTGAAGCGAGGGCATTTTCCTCTATTAAAACCACATTACCAGTTATCCTCAAATCGACGTATTGACCTGACTGGGGGCAGCACACCGGTGGTAATGTTCCCGATCTGCTGAGGCTGAGGGGCTCATTCACATTGACAAAACACAAACGCGGATCGAACCATCTTGGTCCAGTTCACAGACCATCCCTCGTCAGGCCACGCCCCCAGGGAGAGGGGGGGGAGGGGCCTACGGGCGAGAATGAGGTGTGATCACTGATAAAGATCGGCGGGATAATGGCCTGTTTTTCCATTGACCATTCCAGACAATAGGGCAGTACACGTGCTCAGCATCAGATACAACTGCCAGGTTCATCTCAACAAGAATTTAAAAATGCACATGATCAAATTAAATTGAAGTAAATTCTACTTCTTTCTTTTTTTTTAGATTGTACAAACATTTGCCAAATTATTGGTCAACAAACAATGGACCCTGGCCTACACCACACACAAGCCTGCCTACAGTGAAAATGTTGGCTATTTAAATAGTCAACTGACTGGTTTTAAATATTCAGATGGGCCAATAGTAACTCTTACAGTCCATTTAGCGCTAGACTGAGCACGAATACAGTGAAAACTAAGTACATCACATCTGCTCCCCCTCCCAATGCCAGATCCCTCTCCGGATACGTCCTACATCAGTACAACAGTCATAATTACGTCTACAAAAGATATGCCAAAAAGCAAGCGCACTGAACTAAATTGGCATATTTCAAGCGCTATCTTGAAATATACCAATTCTGGTAGTCAAATATTCTGGTCGTCAAATCCTGGAATGAAGCTGACGACAGTTTGCATTCTTGACGTGATTTGTTCGCGGCTTATTCCTTTCAGTATCTGGGTTTTTTTGTCACCATGGTGACGACTTGTTGTCACTACCTGTGATCTGATACGGAGGCTATTCAAAGAGACCTGTCTGTCACCCGTGTCGCCCCGCCTCCGCGTTCTCGCTCAGAGGAAATTACCTGTGAGTGACAGCCGCAATAATTCCAGGGAATAACCTCTACAAGTTCCAATCTGCGCAAAAAAAAAACAAAACAGGATTGATGAGAAAGCGAGAGAGAGAGAATGACGAGAAATTAAATAACAGAAAACAAAATGTTCCCCCACTCTGGTTCTCCTCCTCCTCCTCCTCTCCTCCTCCTCCTTCTCTCCATCACCTCCTTTCCTGTCAAATCATCTCCACCAAATCCCCTTTTTGATACATCACAGGGATCACGAACAGAAGATAATCCTTCACGTTTTTTTATTTTATTTTTTTTATCGCTAACCCCCTTTTTATTTTGTCTCCTCCTCGTTTGTCAGCCTTGTTTGTCGATAAGATCTGGCAGCCAACGCAAGCCTCGGCGAATCGGCACATCAAAAAAAGCCCGTCTTCCCCCCTCAGGGGGCTGAGATGTCACAACAGCAGCTCTCTGTGTGATCTGTGAGGCAGAGCAATTTAAAAACTTCATTTGATTTTCGCTTCATTAAATGCGTCGTTTAAGGCACGCGAGACAGCCAAAAACCATTTTTTACAACAACCCAAAAAAGAAAAAAATCCTTTTCACGCATGATTTATCCCTTTGAAGAGAAGGTTTTTTTTTTAATGTTTCTTCAAAATTTTCAAGTCAGTGCTCTACAACCGCATTGCTTTCCATTACCAGTAGTGACTGTTACACCAGCATTAGAATGTTCAGTTAAGAACGTTCTAATTACATGTTTTGAATGTTCAAACCTTGGGAGACAAGGTCTGAACATTCAGAACATGCCCCCAGAAACAGGCCAGCTGACACTGGTGGGGTCCAGCCAGGTCTCATTGTGTTTTCGGTGAGGCTAAAGATGATGTAAAGATTCAAATGAAAGATTCAGAAAAACAAACTTTTTTCAGTCTCTTTCAGGAGGCTACACGAGAGTTTGTCCGGCCTTCTATTTATCCCTTTGTCGAGTTTAACACTTCAAGGTGCGAGATCACAAATGTGATCAGAATGTTCTTCACTGAATATTCTAATGCTGATGTAACGACCATTACCGGTAACTGAAAGCAATGGAGTTCTTGAACACTGACTCGGAATTATGGAAGAAAAAAAAACCTACTCTTCAAAGGGTTAATTAATGTCCACGTTAGATTTAACTCTTAAGGTCAGATTTCATCATATATAGCTATGAATGCCATAAAGAGTAAATATTCCATAATGTTTTGTAATGTGCCTAAAGACACATTGTTCCACAGTGAGCCCCCAGGAGTCTGAAAAGCACTGGTCTTGAGCGGAGGTATTCACTCTTGCCCCTGGACAGCCGCAGGGTGAGCTGGCCTTCATTGTTACTCAGGGCTTAATTGATCAATTAAAGCAGTTAATTACACAGTTAACTAACCGCAAAAGGTTTCTGGGGATGAAGTCATTGCATTAACCATTTTGGCTGTTTTCTCATGCTTACATTTGAAAAGTGTTCCATGTACGAACTCCATGACTACTTAAAATATTGGGCTGTACTGGATTGGACTGAATTGGGAAGGCATGGGGGTGCACTGAACGGCACTGTTGCCTTACAGCAAGTAGGAGTTCAAATCTCAGCTGAGGGACTTTCGGTGTGGAGCCTACATGTTCTCCCTGTGTCCACGTGGGTTCCCTCCTCTGGATTTCCCCCACCGTCCAAAGACATGGAGGTCAGGTTAACTGGTCTAAATTGTCCCTGTGGCATTAATGTGTGAGTCAATGGTATGCGAGCCCTCTCCAAGGTGTATTCCTGCCTTTCACCTGAAGCATGCTGGGAGAGGCTCAACATCCCTGACCAGGAGTAAACTGTTTAGAAAATGGACGAACTGAAACCTTGCATAAAGCAAACTGATTATCACAGAGGTTTTAACATGCGCAAAAAAAGGAAGGTCTGAATTCCACTGTAACTGCGCAGGCCAGAGGAAATATAGCCGCAGTTGTCAGGCTCATGATACATTAGACTGAGACTGGAGAATACACAGAGTGAAGGAGAGCAGGGATCGCAGTGCTACAAAAGAGCTGGACTGAAAACCACCTGTGATATGTGGAGCAGCGCAGTGACATATTAGCCAGGTGTTTTTGGCGTGTTTCACTGATGAAGTCAGGCGTCGTTTCCGCTCTTACCCTCTCCTGTCCATCAGTCAGCCGGTCGGTCTGTCAGTCAGTCAGTCAGTCAGCCGGTCTGTCTGTCAGTCAGCCAATCTGCCAATCAGACAGCCAGTCAATCAGTCAGTCAGTCAGCCAGCCAGCCAATCAGCCAGTTAGTCCTTAAGGAACAGATAAGAGCTGTGATTGGTTGCCCCAGACACAGGCCTGGAGAATGTCAGAAATTTTGGCTGGGGAGAAAACCACTCCATCTCACTACCCCCCCCCAAACCCCCCAACCCCCCACTATCCTACCCTGCAGGCTTCAGAACACAATCCTGAACCGCACTTCAGCTCCACTCCCCTTCTCTCATTCTTTCTTTCTCTCTCACTCAGTCAATCATACTAAAAAACAAATGTCAATGAGACTGGAGAAATTATTACCAGTAATGCTGCCATTTATTTTAATAGCAAAAGCTATTAGATATTGTGAGTAATAGCAGCAAGCAAAAAGGTTTCCTGTTTTTCCCTTCAAACTAATTTTAGCAGTTGAACCCAACTGAGAACACTGCAGTTGAAAATTTATGTACAGTCTTGAAATCTGAGTACATATAAATCACATCAAAAAGATTTCACACCTAATTTTAGAATTTGTATCATCAATTTTTAAAATATGCTGATCATTTAAAAATGTGTAAACAATAACTACATTATAATAATTACAATTCAAGAGTGGAGGAAGACACATCTGTTCTGCTCTCTTACTGTGGGCTTTATTATTGTTGTAAAAAAAAAAAGTGTGTTAAAAATGCATTGCAATGAGGGGATTTCAGTCCTTGTGTTGAAATACTGAAACTGTTTTTAAAACAAATGATGCCACACGTCTAGATCGGAACCAAGAGGTCTTCTTCGGATGTGTGAGCACAGGATCGAATCAGACACGGTGGGGGGGGGGCGACACACAACAACCGAGCACCGCTGTAAACTATGACAAAGAGAAGTGAGGGAATACGTCGAAAATGAAAAATGAAAGACATAAAAACAGAGGAGAGGGAAGGGAGCGCGTGCTCTGCTGGTGTGGCGGTTCAACGCAGGATGAAGAAGAGAGGAGTAACGCACAAACAGAAGGAACGAGGGATTTGGCCTGTCAAGAGGAAAAGGGGAGGAGAGAAAGAGTCTTTTCCTCCCCCCTTCCTTCTCTTTCCCTCCCTCACACTCTCTTTTTGCATGCGCGTGAGAAAGACAGAGAGAGAGAGAGAGAGAGAGAACGAGAGCGAGAGTGAGTGAGTGACTTTGGGATTTGTGGGGAACTGTGATTTATGTCTGGCAACTTTGATCTTCTAAAAGGCTTTAAGATTTACACAACAATAATTCTTCTTGGCCCCAGCTTAAATAAATGATGTGTTGGTGGCGAGAGTCCAGAATAGATTTTAATAGACTGATCCTCTGAAAGAGGGCGGGAGAGGAGAGAGGAAGAGAGACAGGGGAGGAAGGGAGAGAGAGAGAGAGAGAGAGAGAGAGGAGATAGAGAGGCATGTGTATTGGACATAGGAGAGATATAAAACTACAAAATCTATGGGTGGAAGACAATTGAAAACCGCAGAGGTCAGACAGCTATAAAATCCAGTGAGTGAATGTTTGCAGTGCCTGTTGTTCAAATGCTATTTATACTGTCCTTTGTTTCAAATCCAAATACGAAAACAAATACGCTTTGTACACCACATATTGGCAAAGAGTGCCAAAAATAATCTTTTGCGTAACACGTAAATTAACCTTAACAACAATATCAATAAACTACACGAGAGATACCCTTACTTAAAACAGTTTTTTCTTGTACCCTAATTCTACTTGCTTATGAAAGAGCCTTGTTTCGTCATTCTCCTCAGGGTCCTGCGTGGTGAAGACAAGGCCAATCCTTCTGGCACTGATAACAGAACACTCCTTTTGTCACATACAGACATGAGCTAAGGTCCTTATTCTGGCGGAAAGGACTCTGGGGGGGGGGGGGTGTTGGTGATATATCACAGCGAGATCACGAAATAAAACATCGCACGCACCGCAAGGCTGTAACTCTCTCAGCTAAGCGATGAAACACAACCATGGACAAAAAGGGGAAAAGAAGAGTCGCCCGCCCCCCCCGGACAAGATGGAGGCGAGCGTCTGGTTAAGAAACGCAGACCCCGGAGACCGAGAGCGCCGTTCACCCCCCCCCCCCATCTGAAAACCGTGGGGGTCGCGGGGTACGTCAAGCAAACCAAACGCACATGTACTTCATTGATTTCTCTAACCCTTTCTGTCTGTTGTCTCGATGCTTATCTCCCCCCGCCTTGTTTTTACAGCGGGGTCCTGCCCGTTCGCCCAGAATCTCCTCCAGCTGGTTCCCGGGAAAAGAACAGCCATCGCAAGGCCATGGATTCGGATTTAATAACGGTTAGCGCAAACGCTTCAACTTACGGCTGCCAGTGAGACTTTTTTTGAAAAGACGTCTAACTTTGCCAGGGCTATAATTTCTCTCTCTCTCTCTCTCTCTCTCTCTCTCTCCAAGGCTCATTCTCTCTCTCTCTCCCCCTCCCTTTCTCCCTCCCTCCCATGCCAGCTGTTAGCACTCAGTCCAGATCCTGACATGGTGCTTTGAAATAGCAATCACTGCATTTATACTGCAGGGTGGACTCGTAAATGTGTCAGAAGGGGGGAATATATGATACCATATTTCACTTTTTTCTATTTTTAAACGTTGAGTTATGGCTACAGAAATGTGCGCCCATTAAAGGTGATATGATGTATTTTCTGCCTTGTTCTGAGGCTCATTCATCAAGTTGGACAATAAAGAAAACTGCGCTTACTTCTTCACCCCCCCCCTCCCTCATTCTCTTTCTCTCTTTTTCTCTCTGTCTTTCTCTCTCCCTTTCACGATTGCTGTCACCTGTAATGGATGACGCCACAGCAGAGTAACCTTTAGGCGGACACTGCACAATCAGCCCAACTCTCAGGAACTAAATAACCCTTTTAAAGGGTTTTTAATTCCTACACCACGGTAGGCAGGAGATAAAAAGGTGGATTTAAAAAGTAAAAAAAAAAAAAAAGAAAAAAACTATTAAATAAAACTGAGCGCTTTGTTTAAAAAAATACAAGAAGCAATGAAGATAAAGAACAGAAGACGGGAGGAGAAAAGAGAAAGAGAGAGAGAGAGAGAGAAAAAGGAAAAAAAGCACAATAGGGCAACGTGATCCCCACTGCAATCAATAAGAGGCCGTATGGATTGTTAGGGGGGATGTTGTTAAAGATTTTCTCCGCCGAGCGTCATCTTTCATCTGGTTTCGCTGCGCCGTTGTTTTTCGGGCACTCCTGGTGTCTGCGGCGGGGTAGGATTAATCACCCTTTCCGCGCGCGGGAGGGAGGGAGGGAGGGAGGGAGCCGGGGGTCAGCGCGGGAAATATTTCATAAGTGTCAGCCCCCGGGCCCGGCGGCCATTAGAGAACGCTCCAAAACCGAGAATGCCGTGGTTCGGGTGACAAACAGGTCCCTGTGACTTTCTGGGGCATGCATAATCATATTCGGAGAGGGGGGAAAGGGGGGCGGGGAGGGGGGGGAGATATTGGTGAGTTATGGCACTGCTTCACATTCATGTATTCATCTGGGAAAAATAAATTGCGACCTGGGTACAGGTAGAGTGCTATGTCACCACAAGTTAATGCAGAGTTATGCAGCGATCATGCGCGTTTCTCAAAATGCATTATTGATTTGTTTATCCGTGTCGGAGAGCAGACGGACTCCTGCCTCTGACGTACTGAGCGCACAAAGATGATTTATTTCTTTTCCTCTTGATGAGCAGGGCCAAGAGTTCCTTTCCAAGTTTTTCCTCTATTGGTTTTTCTAAAGCCAAGATTCCCACTCAACGGGATAAATCATCTCATGTCCCACGCCAAGTCACACTGTGCAACGTCACTCACGGACAGACATGAAAATACACAGACTTTACTCAGGAAATGTGTGTTAAAATACAGTGATAAAGAGATCTTTGCTTTCTGAATTCTTTTTTTTTTTTTAGGACCAAAAACTTTTTTTGCGCTCATTTGTATTTTTTTTATGTTAGTAGTGATTTCATCAAACTAATAGGGTGTCACATTAACATAAATTAACTTGATGACCACTGGCAAAATCCGAGCTATAGCACGGCTGTACACTAATTTCTTAATGTTAGCAATATTAAATTCTGTAAAGTTGAACTGAAAAATATACATATCCCAGCTATGGCTGGTTAATTAGCAAGCGAGCAAGCTAGCTATAACCTTGTTCTTGGATTATAGTGGACTTTATGCAGCTAGCTAGATGGCAGACAGCATGATCAAAGCTTGAATATGTATAGCTACATGCGGCTAAATACTTCTCATCTATAAACTGGACTATGGCCTGGACATTGCAATTTTAAGCCCCAGAAGTCCAACAGAAGTCAAAACAAGGAGTCATTTTAGGCGTCTCGCCTCCAAACCTAGCAGAAATCGCACAAATACACACTGAACAGAAGAGTGCTGAAACTCCTACTGCTCTAACATCTAGTGAGTGGCCACTTTTGATGATGTCATAATATGCACGCCATTCCAATGACATTATAGCATCCACATTTTACTAGTGAGTGAGTGAGGACAGGGAGTTGTAAAAGTATAACTCTGGGGGACTGTTCATAAAAAACAGTACAGCAAACTGATGTCTAGAGATTTTACTGAAAAAAAGTGTTTTAAAAAAAACATGCCACGAAGTAACAGTAAAAACTTTCCAAGGCATTCTCACAAAGTCACCTACAGTACCTGTCAACAAGTGGGCAATTCATAAAGAAGTGTTGTTGGCAGCATTGTCCCCCACTTTAAAACTGTCTTGAAGAACAAATAATGTTACAAACAACAGCTGGATAACTTTCCCAGACCCATTCATCTACTTAGCTCAGTAATATACTGCATTAAAAAAATGAGGTGGCAAACAACATGGCAATCCTTTCACATCAATCTTTTTTTTCCATATGTGCCGGCAGTTAGCAGCATTACCCCTGTCTTTTACAGTCCCGGGACAGGGCCCCAAAAAGCTCTTACATAAATTACACTCGTACTTAAGACATCAGCCAGTGGGACAGATAAGGAATCCTTTCACTCCTTTTCTGACAGAAAACAGTTAGGCAAATGAGGGAGGCAATTGGAAGGCAGTGGAGGACTTACTCATTGTTATGGTCCCTCTGGAACACGGCTTTAGTCTCCTGCCCTATTTTTAACACGTATGAACCCCCCCCCCCCCCCCCAATTCATATGCTAAGATACAGAGATGAATTTGACTTGACAGTAATGTAATGTAATGACAGTGCTTATTAGAAAAGGGTTGGCAAGGCACAACTTGTGACTGCTTCTGAACTCAACTGAAACACACTCGGCTCATCATCGTTATTAGGCAGCATTCTGGGAACGAGTTGACACCCAGAGGTGGAATATACACGTTCAGAAAGTAAAAGACCTCCCCTGTATTTTGTTCCAATCACCTGGATTTTCTCATTAAGCACAATTCTTCAGTCAGGAGGTAGAAATAATTAATGGAATCAGCTGGCTGAGTTCATGGCCACCCAGGTAATCACCGGGCAGGTATATGACAAAAAACACTAATGAAAGCAACTTACGAAAGTTCATTTTCACAAGCAAAGACCTCGAGAGCACTCCCCTCAATCCTGGTCCTGGAGAGCTGCAGAGTCTGCTGGTTTCTGTTTTCGGGATCAGCAACTGATTCACACCCAAGAAACCAGGGGCCTGTATCGAAAAGCAGTATTACTGATTTAGCTGGATAACTGCGCTGACTAAAACCCAGAACCCTCCTAAATCTGGAACATGGGCTGAAGTAAAAAGAGCTGTTCCGTGGTTTGCTCAGTGCCGTTATTCAGCTAACGCAGTAATCCTGCATCAGGACACCAGCCCCCAGGTGACCTGAGTTAGCCTCGTAATCAACTGTTTTAACTGATCAATTGCTGTGATACTCAAGTGAGCAAGAGCAAAAGCCAGCAGGACCAGTTGCCATTGAAGTGCAAGGTTTGGTTTTCAAGACACAATAAATGGGGTTAAATCAACTCTGATAATGATAGTAATATTTTTCTCTGAAAGTACATGAGATCCCAACTGGACTCATCTAAACTCTTTTAGAGCTGAATTAACACTCAACTTTTTTGTGTATGATCTTTTGTGCATGTTTATTGTTTGGGAGTATAGAATTACTATGAGCAAACCATTACTATTTATGCGATCACTGACCGTTAATCGTAGGCCGATGTGAAAAATTTAATAATGGAACGCATACACGATTGTTCAGTCTCTCTGTTTTCTCTATAATTACTGCAAGGAGTCATCTGATCCGCGATTTTTTTTGGAAACTCCACTCCGGGACTTGTGCCATGCCGCCACGACCCTGAGCTGTCAAACACGAACTGCGAGATTAATGGGGTGGGCGGGCCGTTGTAATAATCGTTTGTTTGATGTGACAAGGCTGATAGGCGTTGATTTACTTACACATTGATAGGCTTTTAATTGAGCGCCTCTATCCTTCGTCACATCAAAGGCACGGCGACCGCCAAGGGTCCCCCCTTTCACTCCGGTGCGTGATGACTGACAGGAACCACTGTGCCCAACTTTTCCTTCCCTTTACTTCCTCGATCACCCATTTCAAGAACTGCGGAGGGGGGACTCATCGAAGAATTGGCTCCAAATCTCTCACTACACTTATTTCTGACTGTTAGGACTCCGAGGCTGATGATAAAACTTTATTCAGAGAGAATTATGGAAAGGGAAAATGATATCCAGTTGCGCGGCGTGTCGAAGATACCTGATACTGATCTGCTTTCGTAGTTTCCTGGTAGTCATTGCGTTACGGTTTTATCGTTTCAAAACAAACACTGTACGTTATACGCATCTATTAAACCAAACACATCCCTTGGTGATAATCATTTGCACTAGTTTTTGGTAGCAGTGCTTTGTCAGGGTGCAGTGAATTGCGAGCAGGAAGAGTGAGAAGACGCGTATGATGTGGACAAACATTGGATGGTGTGGATTGCGTTAGCTATCGTTTATTAAAACTGAAACGCACATTCGCTAATAACAGCAATCGGTATTATTATACGAACTGTACCGGGGTAGCATAATATGTAACCAATTTCAATTCAAATAAGCCCCACACACAGATCATTATTTCGCATGGCTGTTCCTTCTCAACGTGGTCAGGAATGCTGGCTTATTACTCTGTTTTCGCATGAACGGAAAAGGTGGGGGCAAAACAAACAAGCGGATAAAGGCTATTTAACTTCATAACAAAAGATGAATGCAAAATCATAGTTTAGCATACGTCGCTCTCCAATCTGTACCACTAGCTGGTACAATTGTGGCAATACAGTCCACAGTAGCCTATTAAACTGGATTGCCACCACTCTAGTCCGGTAGTTGTCTGGTTATCTGTATAAAATAACTGTTACCAATTATACTTTTGTATTATATATATGATTTTTTAAATTATATATATTAACGGTGTGGATGCTATTCGTATTAGTTAGTGATAATCACTGCTACTTTCTTACGCCTATTGCTCGCTGCTTCTTGCTACTTCATTAGCTCGTTGGCGTTGTGTCATCACTAGAGACATGACTTATTCTCTTAAGTGACATTGGGTTGTTGTTTTTTTTCCATAATTGTAAAAAAACATGGTAATCTACCTATCCAAAACCACATAACTAAAACAAGCATGTAGAACTGCGTATTTATCCATTAGCAAGTTATCTGAGATCTGTATGCACTCTATGCCGTTCCGTTTGCAACAACATTATGACCCGGTTAAGCACTCACAAAGCCTCCGGGCGACAACTGAAATATTTCAACTGGTGTATTAATTTTTAGGTGATGCATTTGCGGTATTCGTTGCACTGCATCCATGTTTAATGTAAAGCTAGCCTGGGGGCCACCGTCTTGACGTACAGAGGGATCAACTTGTAGCATAAAGTAGACCATCTGTCTGATTATGAGGTGTGAAGGTACAACAGACACAATGTTTTTAACCTGACTGCAGAGTGAACTTACCCTTGATTTCCCACTAGAATATTTCACTAGAATATTTCTTTTCTTCATTTTCTAAGGACAAACATGTTCGCCAATTTGCTCTTCAGCTGCAAGGTGTTAGCCAATGGCTGGCCAGGATTCTACATGTAGATTATAGAATAAGGGTGATGGCCCTGGTCTTCTGATCTCAGAATTTTGAGCATGACCAGGCTGTCACTCTGACATGAGATAGCCAAGTCCACCCAATACCAGGGAATTGTTTTTATAATTAACAAATGATCAGTTAAATGATGATCTTGTGTGTGTGTTTGGAGGAATAGGAGGGGTGGGCTCCAACTGGAGTTTGGGAATCAAGCCAATTTTCCCACTACCCATTATGCTAGCTCAATAAAACCAATCAGATTGCAGGATAAAACCATTCTCACAAAATTTAATTTTCCATAATGGGCTGGAGACTAGACTTTATATTATTTCTACTCAAAAGTGAACGGTATGCCAAACCTGGATCGTCCTATTCACCCGCAGTCACACGCGCAAAGGTTTTAAGTGCCTCCCGTAATCACAGGCCCGAGGAAAAGAGAGGCCCGGCATTTAGGGTTACTGCCGCAAATTATCAATATGATCGCTCCGTCTCAAAAGCCCGCAGCAGGGGGTTAGAAAGAATCAATGGAGGCTTTCACCCTGAGACAAACCTGTCTTTAAAATAGAATCGGTTTCCCCTTTGTATCTTTGTTTAAGACGTAACAACGCCGCGGAGATCGATGGTAACGGATTGCCCCGACGCTGTCACAGGACCGGGCTTTAAAAGGGGAATGGGAGGGACCGACTCCGGGCCCCCGGGTGCCCGTGTCACCATCAATTTTCCGGCAGCCTGTCCATTTTAAAAAGGCCAGTATTGATCTCTCAATAACCTTAATGAGCAATGTTACACCAGCAGAAACCAGTAAGGGAAGGAGGGTGAGTGTCCATCCTTCAAGGGGCCCATTACGGACGGCCGAGCTTTCGGGTTTCAGGACGCCATTCCGAGGGGCAGGCAGCAAGGTGTTCTAAAGCAGCGTCGCTTTGCTCCGCTTCATTATGACACGGCGCAGGTTTGCAAAGCGGCGAAATAAACGGATAGCCCTTTTTCTCTTTTTTTTTTTTTGGCTGAGGCTGTTCCCAGCATTACTGGATAATGTAAGATGTACAGATGCAACACACAGTGAGGCAACTGCCACACTGCTGTTTATCTTCCCCTGGGGAGGTGATGGGGGGAAAATGAAAATGTGAGTGATTTGCTTTATGGCCGTTTTATGACTTTAAAGGAATTTGCGGTTGTTGCGCTTCAGATTGCTAGTGGAGGCTGTGGGGTTTTTTTTTTCTTTCTTGCTTGTGCAATTAGGTGCCGGGGATGACATCACATCGCCTGTGTTCATTAATCCAGAGGGCACAACCAAGAGGGCCTTTTGTTGTTTGGCAGTTTTTGTTTTTTTACATCCCGTACCATAGCAAGTTCACAGCATTTTTGCTCAAAATAATAGTGCATGTACATTTGATCACAACCTCGTGATTTAAAAGGAATGTGACGTAGGATCAGGAGATAAGTTATTACTTAGCGTATGCAAGGGTAAAAATAGCATTTGCACTTCTGTTCAACTATTTTTTCTTCATGTGTGCTTATGCTTGTGTGTGTGTACATGTACACAGAGGAAAAAGGGAGCTGGACCTCTTGTGTGACAGGGCAGCAACAGTGAGTGTACAAGGTTGAGGAATGTAAAGAAGATTTCACTTTAACAAGAGGTTCAAAAACAGGACATGTCACGGCTCTGGTGAATGAGCCGATTGTGACTACAGCAAAGGACTTCTCTGCAGGGAGGGGGAAAACACCTTTTGATGTCAGCTGAAATTTCACACAACTGTGTACAGCGATCTGATTGGGTGCTGGCTGGAGGTTTTCTCTGGGCATTTCCCCACAATCCACTCCCAATAACTGCTACATGTGGAGGACAATAGCTTCTTTTGTCACTTTACAAGAGTGTGTGTGTGTGTTGTAAGTCTGTACGCTTGCTTACGTGTGCCTGTGTGTGAAAGAGAGAGAGAGAGAGAGACAGTGAGTGCGTGTGCGCGCATGTGTGTGTATGTGTGTGTGTGTGTGTGTGTGTGGGAGTGACAGATTGAGCAAGCTCATGCGATATTAGTGAAGTGTTTGCATGAATGAAGTGTAAGGAAAAAAAGGAAACGGTGAAAAGGAACATTCACTTAGCGGCAAGCTCATTGTCCGCGCAGATAAGCAGACAGGCAGTCAGACAGCAGGTGGGCAGAGGGGACGAGGACAAAGACAAACACAGACTGAGGAGGCAGAGCAGACAATCCCGTAAACTGCGGAGATTAGCGCAGCCAGCGGCTACACGGAGTGACTGACACGCAAGAGCGAGAGAGATTATATGGTTGCCCAAATATGTAAATATTCCACGCTGAAGGCCTTATCTGAAGGGAGTATCTGTGTGTGTGAGTCTCTCTGTCAGCGTAGATAGAAAACAAGGGGCACGAAGACAGCAGAAGGCCTTTGCTGTGTGAAAAAGAGAGGAAACCTCTGTGTGTGTGTGTGTGTGTGTGTGTGTGTGTGTGTGTGTGTGTGTGTGTGTGTGTGTGTGTGTGAGTTCTCTTGTCACATGGAGAGTTAATGTTTAGTTTTTTTTATTTTTAATTAGCATTTTTGTGTTTAGTTCCCGTAATGCCAGCCTATCATTTCAGCATCTAAAGAGTGCTATTGTGTGGAATGACTGTGCATCATCCATGTGTGGTTGTGTCTCACATACTTTTGAGTCATGTTTGGGTGGTTGTTTTGTGGTTGCATTCAGCAGAAACAAAACATGCACGCTTGTCAGCAGAGCAACTGAAATGTAATGCAATGAAATGAAATAAATGCTCTGATGCCAGGGCAAACACACCATAAGACCATCCATTTTATGTTGAGTTCGGGCCGAATCCCCTATAGTTTGACTGTAAACATAGCGCATTGCGCAGAAGTAGTGTAAAGCTAGGGTACAAAGCTTGGCAATTCACTGAAGCGCTCGAGTCTGGAGTTCAATTAGGCCTATCCTGCACATTGGAAAACACACACACACACACACACACACACACACACACACACACACACACACACACACACATACACACAGCAAAATCATCTCTGTTAAGAGTATATTTTGGTCCGACAGAGTACATTTCATCCTATTTGAATAATGACATATTAGAGTTGAATTAACACTGAACATTGTACTTTGCACAAGCACACACAGATAGATACACACGCACACACACACATGCACACAGATACACACGCACACACACACACACATACACACACAGATACACACACATACACACACAGACACACACGCACACACCGTGCTACCTTTGTGCCTTTATGTTCTGTATGCAGTTTGCTCTCCACCGTTAGGCTCCCAATTCTCTGATCCCACAGTGTGCCGGGATTTTAAAAGGCCTTGGACAGAGAGAAAAACCAGTTTTACAGTTCACCAGGGCTGGTGACTCACATATGTCAGCCTCACCCCATAAACCTGTCTTGTTTTTCTTTTTTTATATTATTATTATTTCTGGAGAACACACAAGACAGCGGCTTTAGTTCCTGCATTTCCATACACCACACTTCATAAATCAGTCACAGATAATTAAATGGAAGTGATTTATGCGTATTTTCCTCTCTTCTCCTTTTTCCTTCTCTTTATATATATATATATCTCTCTCTCCTTCTATCTCTCCCCCTCTCTTCACCATCTCCCGCTCTCTCTCTACCTCTCTCTTCTCCCTCTCTCTCTCTCTCTCTCTCTCTCTCTCTCTCTCTCTGACAGCCACATCATATATCATCCTAGGAATCTAAATACAAATCAAAGGACTGTAAAAGAAGGATAATAACAGCACATTTAAAAACAACAAAAACTAGGATTATTCTGGCAGGGCCGTATCCCAGATCTTGGGACACAACACAAATGAAGTCATGTTGATGTAACGTGAATGATTGCTATGTACCATTTACACAAATGCTGTTTTACTGCATCACATCAATTTAAGCTGAAAAAAAGGTATTTAGCCTTCATCTAAGCTAGTTTTAATTGGTCTAATACACTGTTGTCAACTCTACATTGCAATAGTACTATTTTATTGTTCTTCCTTGTTATTCCACATGCACCAAAGCTATATTTTTTATGAATTAGTCATTCTCTGACTCCATCAAAAACATTCATAAAAAATGTAAAAACTGAATGCAAGTATCAAATGTACAATCAAGAGTGAAGTTAATGAAGGAAAAGTTTGATGTATTGTTCTCATTTATAGTTCACCTTAAATAACGTCACTCTACTGTATATATTCTAGGTAATGGATCAGCAAAGTTATGGCCTGCTTCTTCCATCAAAAGCCCAAGTGTAAACCTGAACTTAAGTGTCTAAAATTGCACTGGTACATAAATCTGTAGCACAGTGAATGCGGTAGATTTTTCATAGAAGCTTCTAGCGCAATGCAGAACCTCAAATCTGCATATCAGGGATCACTGTTTTTTGGTTAACTGGAATTCCGTATCTTGGTCTAATCCACAGTGTGAATCTAACATCCGTCCTCCGCTCCGCCTGTCAATAGTTCCCATTAGTGAAAGGTTTGTCTGTGCCAAAGTCAATCGCTGTGTTTTAGCTGTAGCAAAGTACACTGCATTGTTGTTTCAGCTACATTAATTTTCTGGCCAAAAAAAATCAATCAATCAATCAATCAATCAATCAATCAATCCATTGCTCAATCCCGGTTTTTGCATAGTGCTAATTTCAAGCACAGTATTTCAGTCCGCCTGGTAATAACAGCAGTTCTTATCAGATATCAGATATTGACATCAGATATCAATATCAGAGCGACTCCTCATTGGACATCATTTCCACCAATTGACTAACTGGAACACGTGGATTCTCAGGAAAGGTGTGCTGCCCTACATTTGTTATCCATCTACATGCCAGCATGTGTGTAGTTTGAGGTTCTGATTCCTTCGTCCTGGAGCCACTGTGACCTAATGAGTTCCAGGAATTTCCACAGTCACCTAATTAGCTAGTTAGTTCAAGTCATCCATCACATTTTCTACAAGTGTCATCATCACATCACGCCCATGTTTGCACCCCTGCAAACCATATGACTCAACATATATGGCCTATGATGTGGCAGAGCACAAGTAACAAGCGGTGTGACTTGCCAAATGATTATTATTTAAAATTAGGTAAATGTATTTTTTTTTTTTCATATGTGAATTCTCCCATGCACACACACACAAACAAACATGAGTACACAGTAAGATGTCCAGTGTTAATTCCAAATGTTATCTGTTAGAGCTGAATTAACACTGCTAGAGTTGCACTAACACTGGACGTTTTACTGTGTAGGTTTGCCTTGAGTCTGTTTGCCTTGTCAGCACCGTTCGGCTTTGACACAGGCAGGTGTTGTCGGACCACCCCTGCGTCATCTGGAACACAGTCGCGTGGCACACATTTGATATCACTTCAGTCACAACGTTTTAACGAAAACTATGGAAAGGATATGACGGTTATGCGTTTCCTTTACTTTGGATTTGACATTTATTGTCAAATTTGGACATTTATACGCCTAATCATGACATAGTGCTGTACGTTTTCATCGGGCGTAGGCTATGTTTAATAAGAGTCATCAACATTTGAATGAATGCATCGGCTTTGAAAACATCCTTTACGACACTCACCGGGAATATAAATAGCAGGAACCTGTGAGGTCCTTCCTCAGAAAAAAAGGAGCTGCTCCTTTCTGGTGTAATGTTTGACCGTTGTTTTGCTAAAGACCCTCGCTTTGATGAAGTTATGCGTTGGCAACTGTCGACTCCGCCTCTCGGGCTTGGAGATTTATGCTACTGCTCGGCCTCGCAACGGGAAACCTGCCCTCAAAACATCAACAACAGGAAACGGCGATCAGTCATCGACACGCCAGAACAGCTGTTAACGGCTCACTTCAAGGCGATACATGAAGGGAGCAGTTCCCTGTTGGAACCCTCCCTCATTCAGTCTCTTTCTTTATGTCTTTTTCCCTCACTCCCGCCTACTCAGTCTTTTTCTGCTCTCTCAGCCGTATCCTCCCCGCGACTTTTTCCTTTCCCTTTTCCACTTCTTTTTCAGGGTAAGCTGACATCCCACGCGCTGCATGAAACCACCTGAAAATTGAATCAATTAATTTAAGTTTCGGTTAAACTGCAGCGCGCGGCGTTTCAAAAAAATAAACGGTCTAGCAGCTGTCCTATCTCGTGCTGGTACTCAGTAAATCTGAGGATACGTTTTTTTTATTGACTCTTGATGTATGCCTACGGTTTTGTAGACATATAATCTACTTTGACTGTAAAACGAAGTTAACAGTGTCATTATTGTTTTGGTAATAAAACAATGACTAATATCACGGCCCTGAACGGTACCTTGCCACCTACAGAGAAATTCCAATGTTCAAACATCACCTTCCAACTTTACCCCTTTGAACTCCGCGGTTCCTTTCATCTCTGGCCTGCGATTGTGACAATGCGTATTCATAAGGTGCTTTTCAGGATAAACCCACAGACAAAGTTGTTTTCACTAACTTGTCACCCCATTTCGTTTCCTGTCACTAGCTGAGAGGATTATTATATAGAATAGAATATATGGGGCTTCTTACGGTGAAATAAATCACAAGATTAAATCAACATTTCATACAGGGAAAAAAGTTTTAAAAATGCAAATCTTAAAATAGTTAATAATTAAAAGGATGCAATTTCAGCACAAGCTAACACTGATACAACAAATGCCCAAGATCTCAGTGGTTGGGAAAGATAGCCAACACAATTAAACTTTCAGTGTTCTAACTAGGGATCAGATACTTTCATAATTTTAACTTTGTTAAGTGACCTTGAGCTCTGGAAAGGTGCTATATAAATAAAATGTATTATTATTATTATGTATATTTACATTATATATTTACGAACACACAATGTCAGGGTTGATTTAACCCTGAACATTATACAGTGTAGTTTTCACCTCAAACAATGTTGCAGTTTGTCTCTGCCTCCTCGCAAGTTAAACTCAGAGAAACCATTCAGAGGACAAGATCACATCACATTAAACCTCTACGCATAAAGGTCTGCTTACCCACCATCCCAGTCCCGTGATTTTTACAGGTTTTACCCAAGCATCTGTGACTCAGCGTGGGTGATAAGTGACGGCTAACGTTAATAACGACAAGTCAAACACTTGACCTATTGACAGGCGAAGGAGTCACCAACGCACGCCCCCCCCCAAAACGCCCCCAGCTCCCACGTCTGACAGAGGACAAATGGCACAAGTCGCTGCAGTCAAGAACCACTCTGTCCACGGTGGCTGATAGTCTTTGGCACGGGCTCCATGACTCTGAAGGCCCATAATTGCACTCAAGTAGGGAGAGAAGATAAACACAGATTAATGGACACTGTCAGCATGTATCTCTCCTTTGCTCTGCTATTCCTCGACTTGCTGGTACACAAGACAGACAGGCAAATTTTTTTAATTTTCTCTTTTTTTTTTTTTTGTACCTTTCTGAAATTGCTATCATTCTGGCGGCTGAGCCGGACACGCTGTAATTTGAGCGCGTCTGCCGAGCGCCTTTGTTCGTCTGTTTGGAAAGGGGGAAGGACAGAGGAGTTCCAGGTAGGGCTCAGATCCCTTCTTGTGCATGACACCCGTGTCCCGAGGGCTGTTTGCTCCTCGGGCCCTGACACTATCATTAAAGACACTCCGTGGCCGAGAGCTCGGAGGAGGAGGAGGGCGGCTGAGGGAGGGAGCACATCGCGTTTATCTGCGGCCCCTCCCCGGCCCCTGGGTCAGCGGTTCACGCCGCCTTTGTGCCGCTCGCAGGGGGGGGGCCGTTCACGGAAGTGTCAGCTTTGATGTCGGTGTTCCGACCCGCGCTCGTACCTGCCGAGCCGTCCCGCAGGTGGCACTTAACCAGGTGACTCATCTGGCCCGCGCTAATGTCCGTAATGGCCAATGCGTGCACCGGCATTCCACGCACAGCTGTGCTTGTTTTCTGAGAAAATTTAGGGTATAGTGACTACATAGCCAGCCCCCCCATCCACCCCCCACCCTCAGTCGGCCCAGAACAGGCTGTTTCTGTGCTCTATCACTGCCTCTGTCAAGGAAGACTTTCCAGTGCGGCTTGAACTTTGACCCCACGCCTTCACATTATTCCAACACCACCTCTGCTCCTCTGTCCCACCCTCTTCCCATCATTGCCTTTGATTGATGGGACCTGAGGGTCTTGTATATGTTTTAAATGAAAAAAAGTCAAGGGAGGGAGGTGTGTTTTTGAACAAATCGGTAAATCTTGCCAATTTAACATGACAGTGCGGGTGATTTTTTGACAGCTTACAGGTCGCGTAATCTCCGTCTGGTTTCTTCGCCATCTTCTCTTTTCCCCCTCGGTGATTTATCTGAGGTCTGACATCGCCCCTCGAAAAGGACAGACCCATTTAGGAAAGGCACCCCCAAATGTGCACCTCTCCCAACTGGAAGACAAAGCCTGCCCTATAAAGCTGTGAATTACTGTTGCAGTTCATCACTGTCACCAGAGCGAGCGGCAGGCTGGAAATGCAGTTAGGCCTTTGGAATGTTGACCAAGGGGTCACAGGACTTTTGTGGCAGAATTCCTGAAGAACTAAAAAAAATTTGTGGATTGGGCCGGAGAGCTGTGCACGTTTCTTCTGTGAACACGTTTGCAATTGGTTTTTCGCAAGGTCAACTATTGCCATTGGTATACAGTGTTCCCATAATGCACCTGTGTATTTATGCACTTATAATATTTCAGAATTTACTAAAAAAAATAACAGTTTTGTGATTGGTAGAGTCGTGGATGCAGTGGTAATAGCACTTTAGATATCTTAACCTAAACTGTTATTCACTTAAGGGGACTGGGAAACCCAAAGCAAAGAATAAATACCTGGATAAAAATGCTAACACTTGAAGACTGACGAACAAAAATTTATATTACCATTTGCAGAAGAACAGCAAACTACAGTGCCTTTCAACGATACCACTTAGGGTTATGTCATTATAAGTGCGTTGGGTGCTCAGTTCAAATTGAAGATTTATACTGGGACTGCTCTCAAAACAAACAATATTAGCTCTAATTACAGCTGCAATATGTGTTGGGTTTTTTTTTTTTTTTTTTTTGCTCGCTTTGGTAATTTGGAATTTTCAATTTCAACGTCAAATTATAGGTTAAATTAACACTAATCCTCGTTGATTTTCTTCCCTCCCCCGTCCCGTCACATTTCAGCAGAGCTCAAAAGCTGTCTGAAAGGGCTACAGTGCGGTTTCTGTGACACTACGCCCAGCAGACAGACAATAGGGAACGGCATGTTGAACTAATCTTGACAAACCTCTCCAAAACAAAAGCAAACAGGCGTCATCTGCGAGTTAAAAAAAATGTAAATACAGTCCTTAGTTATTATTATTATTATTATTATTATGTGGATGCCTGGAAGCATAGCCGCTTTGCATATGCGGAGGAGGTCTGTTTATTTAGTGGGGGCTATTCCGAATTTCGCCCTTAAATTATTAGGGATTAAGCCTCGCAAATTTCGCATACAATTGAGACTAAAACATTGTGAGCATCAAAGCTCCGCCGACTCCAGCCATCCCGAGCTCCCTCTTAATGGGTCCTGTCAGGCGTAATTTTTAAGTAATTTAACCAATTCATCGTATAATTAGGTTAGCAAAATTACCTCATTGGCGAATCAGTCGGCAGTAATGCAATAATGTTATTAACATTCCAGTATCATAGGGAGACTTGAATATGGGGTCGTTCTTGCTTTATTAGATTTAATATTTACAGATGTTTTAAGCGGCACTAAAGAAATTGACTTGAGTGACACGTCGTGAACTTCGTGGCTACCGTTCAACAAATTCCTGTGGCTCTTGCTCAATAGGCTACACTGAAAATGTTTGTGAATAACATAAGATAAATATAAAGCGGTGCACCGGGTGAGATAAAATTATTACTACAAAAAAGACATTTTGTCTGTTTGTAAATTTTACAACGGTGGACAGTGGCCCGCGTTTGACAGTCCCGATGAAAGGCTAGCAGACGCAGCATGTCTGGGTGAGCGGTCCCTTGGTGCAAAAAAAAAAAAAACATTAATCGCGGGTGTTTTAACATTTAACAAGAAGTAGGCTACTGTAAGAAATGTGTGCGGGCACGCGTGACATTAGGCCCCCACATCTCAAGACTTGTATCCTTAGTACAACCAGAGAACGTTAATGACAGGAGAGCGAGAGCGCGCACGACGAGGGAAAGAGAGAGCTGAAGAGAGAGAGAAGGGGGGGGGTGGACATCGCCCCGCCCTAAAGGGACCAGCGCCAACCCTCTCATTACAGATGCGGGCTACGAGGATTGGACAGCGGTTGTTCGCTTTGAAGTTCTCCTTCAGATCTACAATATTTGAAGTGTTCATGGTAGAGAGGAATGCGCGTTGAGAAAGAGAACGGAGTGCTATTGGGACTGCTTATGCGTATCTGGCGCGGACATCCGCGTTTGGGATTTCTTGTTTTTTTCTAATTTCCCTTATCCCATATTTCTCTCAGTCTTTCCGCTCGTAGACGGTTCTATTTTGGGGTTTCTTTCCCTTCTTCCCCTCCTTCCTGACAGTAGCAGCGGTGGAGACTAGTATCCTTTCTGAAAAAGAAATAGAAGAGAAGACGGATCGGGGTTGGGAGTGATGAACCGCAGACGACAGAGCGTTCCTCTATTGCTTTAAGGCTAAAAGACAATCACCCGCTCTGATTTTGCTGGGACGACGCAAGGGTAAAGAAAGGCTTCGCTTGGATTACAAAAAATAAAAAATAAATAAATAAATAAAGGGCGCGACAGAAGGGCGTACAGTTTATTGATTTTGTAATGCGTACATAAATGCTTTCTGAAACATTCCACACCGCTGCCCTCGCCCGAACCCTGCTCCGCCTCGCTCCAAATGAACGATTCTCCTGGTGAGTCTCGAGCACGTACAGGCAGTCAGACACCCGGACGGACCAGCGGCGACAGTGACGGCAGCAGAAGCGAGTGTTCCTCCAAGGACCTCGGTACTAAAAAACCTGCGGCGACTGCACTCCCCCCTTCGGATCCTACTCGCCAGGCAAAGCGGCTGCCCATTCGGATTCTCAAGATGTTGACCGCGCATAGCCACTTGCTGCACCCGGATTACCTCCAGCCGCTGACCTCTGCGCCAGTAAGCATTGAGGTAAAGTATCCATTTTGCCCTCTCCAATGGCGTAATGTTTTCTCATCGTAAAAGTATACCTTTGTCTGGTAAAACAGTCCGTTTTAATTCCCATTTCGTGGATTGACTTTGTGCTTTTACAAAGATGGATCGGGGCACTAACACTGCTAAAAAAGTGTCACTGGATCGCAACGTTATTGCGTTTTTCAAGATACTGCGGCTTTCGTCGGGCGTTTCTCATGAGGAAAAAACTTTTCTAAACATAAACCTATCCATGTAGGCTGCATGTGAGCAAGAAAAGTGCCCGATGAGCATTACGGCAGCCTTACCCTCGTTTACTTAAAATCTTGTGGGGCGCAAGACACTTTCTGCGAGTATACCTGTCTGTTTTGTGGTTTCTGAAGACGTCTATCCGCCCAACACAATAATAATACGAATCGGTAAAAGGAAATGAAATATATTATGATTTTTAAATATATACTTGGTGTTGTTATTTAGAATGGCGTTCTTTTTTAAATAAACACTGATAATAAAGGCTACTAGTTTCGTTTGCGTTTGTACTTTTCACACTTGGAATCCTAGGTACAGCATACATTACGCAATGTTCTCCCAGACCGACTGTGGCAATTCGCCCTTAGAGATTCCTCTTCTGACATCGCAGTAGAGAACAACGTTTAGATTTTTCTGTTTCTGTTCGAGCGTCAGCACAGATCCATTTTTACTGCGTCTGTGCCTATGTACGTTTTAACACGACTATAAATGTCCGAAGGGAAGTCTATATTATTAGCATAATTATTATTTTAAAACACACGTACATTTCTTTTATGACACACGTACATTTGGTTTATCTTTGTTTTCTTAAGAAGTTACTCAAACGCAAGTCCCTTGTGCTTTTTTTTCACCGACGGGACGGTCTAGCAAGATATATCCAGTTCTTTTGTTTTTCCTTTTTTGTTTATCTTTCTCTCAAATTTCTTGGATCGCAGTATCACAATATGGTTCTCCCTAGCCGTTTAGCATACATATACTTATAATACGCGCATGTAACACCACCCGGGAAAGGCGCAAAGAGACTTACGCAAACCCAGATAAGCAATATTTGTCATCCACAACTAATGATACTACCGTAGCGAGCCGTCCAAATGTAATTTATGGCTTGATTGATTTATGGTTTACAATGTAATGACTCCACCTTGTAATAACGAGTTTGCTATTGATATTGACTTTTGAAATACCTTCGTAAATTTTTTTTAGTCTACAGCCAAGCCTTTAAAAGGAATTGTTAATCAGGTTAAAAAGGCAATGCCAAATATTTTAACTTCCATTTAATTTTTATTAAATGTGAACTTTTAATAGTTAAATGATCATTTCAGAAATTCAGATCCACGCTTTCCATGTTAAGCCCTGTAATCCCAGCATGTTTTCGATCAATTGTTTCAGCTGCTGAATTGAATGCCTATTTACCATCTCCTTTTCGCTCCCTACAGCTGGATGCCAAGAAGAGTCCCCTGGCTCTGCTGGCTCAGACCTGTTCTCAGATCGGGAAGCCAGACCCGCCTCCCACCACCAAGCTGGGCTCCATCGCCTCCAGCAGCCTGGCGGACAAGGACGGCGGCGGCGGCAGCCAGTCCAGCCTCAAACTCGGAGGGGAGCAGCACCAGTCCCTGGAGGACAAGTCCAGCTTCAAGCCGTACTCCAAAGTGGGCGGGGAGTGCCGGAAGGACGGGGCTGGCGGGAACGGCGGGGCGGACAAGGCCGGGTTCCGGGTGCCCGGCGGCGGCGGCGGCGGCGGCGGCGGCGGCGGCGGCTCCGGCGCGGTCTCTTGCTCGGCCTTCCCCCCGCACGCCGCCTCCCCGAACTCCAGGACTGGCTCCGGCTCCGGCTCAGGCTCCGGCTCCGGGTCTTCCCCGCAGCACGCCCAGCTGCAGCCGCACAGACAGGCCTCTCAGTCCCCCCTTACCCTGCCGGCCCAGCACCCCCAGGCCCTGCACGCCAACCCCAAGCCAGCAGGGGGCGACTCCGGCAACACGGACGGCGGGAGCGGGGGTTTGAAAAAGGAGGCGGAGCCGTGCAAGTCGGCGCTGGACGGCGCCCAGCTGGCCAACTCCAGCCACGCCCGAGCCAGCGCCAACTCCAGCAACGCCAGCTCCGACGGCAGCCCGCACCACGACTCGGGGAAGGCCGACTCGAACCCCTCCCAGCAGCCCGGCGGCCTGGGGGCCGGCCACGTGGCCCCCGTCTCCCCGTTCAAACCGGGCCACTCCGTCTTCCCCCTGCCCCCCTCCAGCATGGGCTACCACGGCTCCATCGTGGGCGCCTACGCGGGCTACCCCTCCCAGTTTGTGCCTGGGCTGGATCATACCAAGTCCGCCCTGGTCGGAGGGGGGATCGGGGTCGCGGGGAAGCACCCCAGCTCCAGCCCGCTCACCGGAGCCTCGCCCCCCTCGTTCATGCAGGGCCTGTGCCGGGACCCGTACTGCCTGACGTACCCCAACGCCCCCCACCTGGGGGGCAGCAACTGCACGTCCTGCGTCCACGACCCCTCCGCCCTGAAATCGGGGTTCCCCCTGGTGTACCCCACCCACCCTCTGCACTCCCTGCACCACAACGCCCTGTCGTCCAGCGTCACCCCGTCCCTGTCCCACCCCCTGTACACCTACGGCTTCATGCTGCCCAACGAGCCCCCCCCCCACGCCTGCAACTGGGTGTCCGCGGGGGGGCCGTGCGACAAACGCTTCTCCAGCTCCGAGGAGCTGCTGGCCCACCTGCGCTCGCACACCGCCCTCTCCGGCCTGGACAGCGGCAAGCTCCTCTCCGCCTACCCCTCCTCCATCTCCTCCTCCGCCGCTGCCTCCTGCCACCTCCACCTCCCTCCGCCCAGCTCCCCCGGCTCCTTCTCCCTGCGGGCCCCCCCGAGCCTGGGCCTGGCCCGGTACCACCCCTACGGCAAGGCCCACCTCCCCACGGCCGCCGGCTCCCTCCCCATGCACTCCCTCCAGGCCTCCGCCCCCTACTACTCCCCCTACGCCCTCTACAGCCAGAGGCTAGGCTCCGCCTCCGCGCTGGGCTACCAATGACAGGCGGGGGGCGGAGCCGGGCCCACAGTTGGATGCATTCGCCAGGGAGCCGCACCGGGTTGAGCCAGGCCCCCCCGGGGGTGTGGGGGAGGCCATCGCCGGATTGGACCGTGCTTGCAGGCTTATTGGAGCTGGGATTCCATCTTGCTCTTCCATCGGGGATTCTTAACGCCCCAGAGGGGTGCTCCCAAAGATGAGGGTGTGGGGGGGGGACACAGCGGCGAGGAGGGACGGTCCCGCAGAGGTATCCTGGCGACGCTTGGCGAGGAGGAATACCAAGTGGAGATGGTCGCATGCAAGTTTGACTCTTTGAGTGTGTGGGATTCGTTTTTGTTTTTAAGATTTTGATTTATCTTTTTTTGGGGGGCTTTTTTTTCCTCCCAGACTGACAAAGTGTATTTATTTTCAATGGAGCGCTTGGCTTTCGAGTTGGGGAAAATTTTTATTATCCAAAATGCATTGTTCTTAATCTTATTATTATGATAATTATAATGATGATAAAATATTATGCTTATTATTACACTTTTTTTATTAAAAGTTTTGTGGTATGCAACATGGCAAAACATGAACTGCAAGCTTCTTAATAAGGAAAAACCGCCCCTCCCCTTTCTTCCACCAAAAAAAACTTGTATTCTTTCTTTTTCTAGAATTTTCCTTCCTTTTTTTAATCCATCCTTCTGCAGTCCAGCGCCCCCGCCTTCTGGTGGGGTGATGACACGCATGTCCAAACAGACAGGGCTTAAATAAAATGCCTTTTATTTTTGATTTAAGCAGCTGATAATGAAAAAAAAAACACACAAATGAAAGAGATGTAATATTTTTTGTAATGTAATTGCTGAGGGGGGGGGGGTGGTGATTGAAACTGGGGGAAAAATAATAAAATGAATTGAAAGAACACACAGCGATGGCCGTGCTATCCAGTCGCAGGGCAAGGTCTTATTTTGTTTAATAAATGATACTTGATTATATTTAAAACATGCGTTCTGGCTTTTTTCTTCTGTCCATTCCAGCGGTGTCGTCCTCGCGGTTTTCTGTGTCTGGCGCGTTGTAATCGAGCACGACGAACATGAACTGACGCGTCTCCAAATCGCTCTAAGTGCCGCCGCCCCGAATCGACGAGCTTTCGTCCGGGGCCGATCCCGAATGACAACGTGCCGCCCCCCCCCGCCCCCCACCCGGCGTGCTGGGGCCTGCATCTCCGGGAGCGAAGTGGGCGGGGCCTCCCGCCATCGACCCGTCCGTCACTCGGCCGTCTCGTTCGGCGCGGTGAATCACTGGTTTCCTGTCGCCGTGGCAACTCTGCCCTGTCACTCACCTGACACGGACGGTCATTCGGGGCGGGCGTTGACGGGAGCCAAGGGCTATTAAGAGGGGGACGGGACTTTGACGGGTCTGATTGGAGGAGTGAGGCGGGGGGGTGGTTATTTACTTGAGAGCGGATCGATACGTTTGCCAAACAGGGTGAACGAGAGAAACGTGTGAGTCTGATTTTGATGGGCGTGTTATTCTGTGGGCTGTGGGCTAGCAGTGAAGGGCTTGGCTACGTTAAACGAGCCGTGTGAGATTGCGTCCGAGAGGTGCTCGTTTTTTGCGGAAGTGTGACTGTCTGTCATCGTACCCTGACTGGTGCTGCTGTGACCTCGGACGAGGTGTACTGGTGCACCGATGTGTTCCATGTTCTGTGTCGGTGTTGCTGTATCCCTGCCAGGTGCGTGTGGGTTTTCTGTGTGTGCGTCGTGTTTGTGAGTGTTTGCGTGTGTGTTTGTGGTAGTCTGGTTTTGTTCTGTGTTTGTTTTTGTGTGTGAGTACATGTGTATTTGTGTGCGTGTATGTGTGTATGTGTGTGTCTATGCCTGTGTGTGTGTTGTTATTTGGCTCCAGCTGTGAGTATATTTCCAGGCTCAGAGGGAAGCAGAGAAGCAGAAGCTGGCTCTTCCGGTCTCAGAAAGAGGGGAAATGCACCTTAATTGCTGATGCCTGTTTGTTCATCCTCCTCCTCCTCCTCCTCCTCCTCCTCCTCCTCCTCCGCAGCAGCAGCACAGTGAAACGCCACCTCAGCACATCGCAGGGCTGTGCGCTGCTGTGAAAGCACAGGACACTGATTTTAATAATGACCCAGGAGAGCCAAGCCTTCTCTCTCTCTCTCTCTCTCTCTCTCATCTTTCCCCTTTCTCTCCTCTTTCCCCCTTTCTCTCTCTCTCACTTTCTCAATTCAATTCAGAATGCTTTATTGCCATGACATATCATTTCACACGCTGAACAACAAGGGACAGTCTCTCTCTCGCTCGTTCTCTGTCTCTCCATCTCTCTCGTTGGTCCAGAGTAAAAAAGGGCAAGGCTGACAACTGGAGCCTTTTAACGAGAGAAATATTAGAGGGGAGGTTCGCCTCTTATTATCCCGCTCCTAAAAAAACTGAAATCTCTCCCTCTGAGTTTTTATAGGGCGTGAGCCTCCCCCCATGTCCCCCACGCCACCAAGGTAAGGCATGCCAAAAAGCATTGCTCAATTACTTTACTAACACATTAGTCACAGTTTTTTTTAAAGCGCCAATACTTTAGGGCTGAGCCCATCCACCGGTGACAGCCGGAGTAATGACACTGTTGACATGATCCAGCCTGATCTTATTCCTGAGGCACCGGGGAGATCTGGGGGTTCAGGTTGTAATGTGTACAGAGTGGCAGAGCTGGTGGACAGGGCTGAGTTTTGCCTCTCTCTCTCTCTCTCTCTCTCTCTCTCACACTCACTTTCTGCATCTCTCTCTCTCTGCGTCTCTATTTTTCTGCATCTCCCTGTCCCGCTCTCTCTCTCTTTCTCTCTCGTTCTCTCGCTCTCTCTCTGCGTCTCTCTCTCTCTCCCTCATTCTCTCTCTCTCTCTCTCTCTCTCTCTCTCACACACACACACACACACACTCACAGTGGGTTTAATAGCTCTCAGGACAGCAGAGTTCCCAGCACAGGTGTAACTTGACAGGGCCGTTAACAAAACCTATCACCCTCTCAGGTCACGGCAAGTCCTGCCAGACCGGCTGGGCCTCGTACCCTCGCTCCTGGGGTGTAATTGGAGAGCCTGCACCCCCCCTTACACCCCCACCCCCCCCACACACATACAGCACCACCCCCATGAGCACGCTGTGGATCTCAGGGAAGCGGGGTTAGGAAGCGTGTGTGTGTGCACGTGTGTGCATATGTGTGTAGACGGGAATGTGTTGAGCTAGGCTACCAAGCTTGGGTTCGAGTTACATCACTATAACAATAACAATACATAACAATAACCCTGCTAAACATTCAGTTAATTTCATTTAAAATGGAAATGGATTGTGTTCTTTAGCCTAGCTTTGGGATTCAGTAAATAGATTCAGAAAAAGTTCCACGCTCAATGTTTTCAATTATAATGAGGCTAAAAGTTAAATTGAACTAAAAATACTGATTGCAGATCTTTGTAAATATGCAGATACTTTTGTAAATATTCAAAAAAGAGACTATTTAGTCATGTTTGAGCCAAAGACATTTTTTCTGTACTCAATTGTGGATTTTTAAACAAACAATTCATGTGGTTACATATCTGAAATTGTGCAGTACAGAGCTAAATCAAGAGAAGAAAAAAAAAAGTATTTCTCCCAAACATTATGGAGCTCACTGTATATATATATTTATATACCTTCACTGAAATGTCTGGCCCTGAGCACATTATTTCATATATATATATATATATGCTCTTACTTAACTATGTGCTGTGCAGATCCTGCTGGAAACAGGCCTAGTCCTTTAACAGCTACGCTCCACTCCGCCGCTGCAGCTGCAAGACATTTCAATGCCATCCTCTCTCTGAGAGTATCAGTTCGTCTGCGAGGGCCGGGTGGGGGGGCGTGTTTAATATTGCATGAACAGCGGCGAGCATCGACCTCCCCGAGTCATAGTAGAAAGCACTAATGGAGGTTCGAACTTTCATCGGTACACCTCATCATCGGGCTTATTAGTTAGCTGTCAAGACCTTTCAAACTGTAGGGTTTTCATCGCCACCTATGGGCCCCCTATGGAAAGACACTCGAGAGATACCCTAGCTAGAAGTGGGTTTTTTTTTTTTTTTTTTAAACCGTTTTTTTTTTTTTGGTTCGCTGTATTTATGTTCTAGGTTCTTAAAATGGCCCAGTGGAAACACACAGATGATTTGTTGTAAATTACAGTTTTTCTTGAGTGGGTGTCAGGCGGTGTGATTGAGTGTGCTGCTGGCCTGCTCAGCCACGTCCTTCCAGGGAGAGATTCCAGGAAGTCTGATTCAGTGCAGAGGGAGGGCAAGGAGACAGCGGGGGAATCTGTGTGCGTGTGTGTGTGAGTGTGGGAGTGTGTGTTTGTGTGTGTGTGTGCGTATGTGAAAGTGGGAGTGTGTGTTTGTGTGTATGTGTGTGTGTGTGTGTGTCGGGGCTTGGCTGTAAAAAAAAGAAAAAACTTTTCATCTTGTTTTAGAGGAGGAATTAACACTGCTGTCACCCATCCATACTCATTTATCTTATCCATCACTTCCTTCTTGCCATCCCCCCCTCCCCACCTCCACCTCCTCCTCCTCATCAATCTCTCCTTCCATCCATCTTTCTCCCCCTCTCACAGTTCCAGCTGAATCAACACTCAAACGCTGTATGGCTGACACCGAGGGGGTGTGTGTGACAGTTAATTTAGTCCCCAAGACAACACGAAGAGCAGGGACGGGAACTAAATCACTGTGACACACTGTGAAAGAGAGACTGGGGGACTGTGTGGATGTATGGGGGCACATTTGAGAGAGGGGAGGGGAGGGGAAGCAGTGGCGGGGGGGGTGTTAAGATTGTACCTGTGAGGTTGATCCATCCTCTCATGTCGTCCCGCAGGCAGGATGTGCGGGGGTGCGGGGGTGGAGGGTTCGAGAGCGTGTGTCCCCGCTGTCACTTCCTGTCGCGCTTCTGGCGCCGCGGGACCACGGGACAGCGCGCACCCTGGGCGGGCAGCCGACAGGCCCTGTGATTAATGATGACAGGGTGTGTGACTGTTCCTCAATTAGATGCCAAGTCCACACTGCCTCAGAGGTTTGACAGCCAGGACTTTAGAGAAGCAGACAGACAGGCAGGGAGAGAGATGAAGACACACACACACACACACACACACACATATATGTATACATACACACACACAGACGCGCACAAGTTTGCTACAACTTTCCAAAACTACTGCTTCTAATTACACGCAGGGTGTCACTCAAGAAACAGCTGAACGAAGGCACAAATGGTTTGGTGAACAGAACAGCACAGACACTGGCCTGTGTGTGACAGGCTCTCTCTTCCCCTCACACAGACTCTCTCTCTCTCTCTCTCTCTCTTTCATACACACTCTCTCTCCACACACCCCCTCCCCTCCATGCTTCATCCATTTACAACATAGTAAAGCGACCCAGATGTTGAAGACACATCATTCGTCATGATGTCATACTACTCGTTTTTTTTTTTTTTTTAAGTTCCTCTAACTTCCTCCCCTGATAAATGTTATCTGGCAAATTACTGTTAAGCTTCTTTTCTCTATTCGGAGTCCAGAGGTTCCGTTTGACGTGAAGTTGTGCGGACAGACACACGGCCGTTGAAAAGAGGCCGTCGCATTAATGACGCGCCGTTAATGCGTGCTTCGCCCTCAGATGGGTCCGATTTGTCCACGCGCTGGGGGAACGTTCCGGAGACGTCGGCTTCAATGCGTCACGAGAGCCGCGATCGTGGAAAAACGTGCCTTGGCAAGGGGGAGAAGGCGCTGTTAGCCTAGCTCCCTCAACGCTCTCGGGGTGACATGCCGTACCCCCGGGGGGGAGTGAGGTTTGGCTCGCGACCGCGTGCGCTAGTTCTTTAATGATTCTGCTCCGTCTCTGTCCTCTCTCACTCTTTAATGTACGTAATGCGGACGGACAGCAACCGCTACCCAGCTCTGACCCAAACCACGTCTCCAACACCGCGCTGCGAGGTTGCGGTCGTTATTGTTCTTTATCTTAAGGACTTTCCCTTAAAATGTTTTTCCCCTCTTCTTTATACGGTAATGATCTCATGCCGTGCCCAACTATGGAGCGTAATGACTAACATACTGCTATAGCAAAGACAGTAGCAAGGCACTGAAGCATTTGGGCAGCTCATTAAAAATGCACAGAACATATGCATGCGTGTGCTACTAAACAATTAGCACCCACAATAACTTGACTCCAATTAGAGATTTATTATTTATTTTTTATTTATTATCTTGTGAGGCAACAGTTCTTCGTTTGCATCCAGAACTTTAGCCATAAGCAGAATCCAAAGAAAACCAGGGGAAACCTGTGAGGTAAATAAGTACAATATTTTAAAATAGCAAGGATGCACAACTGTGAAAGATATTACAATCTCTACACATTAATCATGCAGTTTTAGTTAAAGTAGCCTACTTACAGCATACATACAATCACATGCCCTCTGACTAACCTCCTGAGCTCAGCTGAGATGACAGCTATTTGCAGAAACATTCCTCACACTGAAGTTCTGAACATACTTCCCTTGAAGCAACATGCCAAAACGGTCGACCCTCTATATATTACAGTGAAGGCTGTGGCGTAGATTATCTCGACTAACCAGATATTCAGCTCCTGCATTAATTTTATCCTCTCTGCTTCTTACCTACAGTGGGTTCCAGCACAATATAACTGTAGAGAACTGTAACAGAGTGTAAGAATGTAACATAATGACGTAACATAATGACGAGAACAGGCCATTCAGCCCAACAATGCTGGCCATTTTCCTAACTAAACTGTACCCAGTGCTCTGATTGCCTAAGGGCTAGATAGTATCTAACATCGTTTCAAGCCTGGTTTTTAAAAACCTCCAGTTTCTGCCTCAGCTGCATGACCTAGCAGGCTATTCCACACACTAGCTACTCTCTGCGTGTGACACTAATACCACAGATTCTTTATACACACCAGATACTAAGCACCTTCCATCCTCTCTGCTTCATAACTGCAGGGGGTTCCGGTCGGTAATAGGAGTTTCCAGTATTGCATTACGGTACAGAACATACCCTGCCAGAGTACTGCACTTGGCCATGCCCACTTGGTGAATTTTCAGCTGATTACAATCAAACTGGAATGTTTTGAAGTCCAAAGGGAGGGAGTAGGGAGCTAAGAATGCAGACTTGAGTATCTTGTGGGGAGAGACAGAATCTGTGCTTCTGACCCAATACACGGCAGCAAGCTTTGTCCCCGAAAATACTCTCATCGGCTGAAGGAGCAAGCAGATCTCTTCTGCCAGACCTTTAGGCCAGGAAGGAACACAAAGAGCGCGACCTCCTCGGTGACGAATGGCCCACCGCTGACAGCTTCCTGAAGAAGAGATGCCCTCTTCCTCGCTCCTCCGGCTAACCAGCGCAGCCAGACAGACTGAGGGGTGGGGACACGTGAAGAGAAAATAGCGGGCGCAGTTGGGGGTTCCTTGTTGTGCAAAAGCTGTAAACACTGTCCGCGCCATATTGGCCACTGACTCGCTAAAACATTGACGAACGCCCAGTTCTACCGTGCAACCGCGCCCAAATAGCCAGCAAGTGCAGTTCACGAGTACAACATCCCGTCATGTTTACTTGGGAAAAACATGACGTTTTGCCCATCAGATCGGCCTTCATTAGGTCTTTACTGAGCGGGGGTCATCTTAAAAAAGATCCATGCTCATAGCGAGGGGTAATTTGTGATAATCTTTGTGTGCCGGACTCCCTGTACAGGCAGTTCTATTTTGCATACAAACAAGCCATTGTGGCACTTGAAATTTCTGTATATAATTCAATACTCATGACCCAGATGAAGCACCGTGTCTCCATTTCCCTAGCAGTGCAGCTACGCGTGGATCCGCCCCTGAAATGAGTACAGCCAATGACAGGAGCTGGAAGTTCTAGTTGTAAATAAATGTTTTCCGGTCAGAATTGGGCCCAAGAAGTCTGCCTGTCAACAGAAAAGCCTACCTGTCCCTAACGCATCACAGCGTGTGTGAAGGGTCACACACACGTTACAATGCACGGGGTGGGTGCATGTTCCCGGCCACAGGTATGCGGCACAGCACGAGGCGTGTGGCATGGAAAAGGATCACGCGTACATAGCACTGACATTGGTGCAGTCCAGCAGACTCCAGAACACATATACGCTTATGCTCCAAGAGCCCGTGGGTATTCCAGGCATGTGAAAGCATGTTATTTTCAGGGTATACATAATGTATGAATCATAATATAATAATGTATGTGTATACGTGTGCGCTTCTAGTGTGTGTGTGTTTGCATTATGCTGATGTATTGTGTGTTTATAAAGCCAGAGACAAACTGGGTAATGAAACATTGCTCATAGAACCAGGAATTATCTTTTATTGTTTTAGAACCCTCTTTAGGATGTGGAGTAACCTCACACCCCCCTCCCTCTCCCTCTTCCTCTCTAATTGTGGCAAGTTAACCATTTTTTAAAAATAAGTCAACAAAATAACAATTGTAAATAAATTAACTTGTCAAATATATTGGAGTCTGTTATCGGCTTTTGACAATATGAGAACCAGGGCTGCGGCAATGAAAGACAAGGAATCCATTATGAGGCTGAGAAATAAGAAACAAAACAGAGACATAGGCCAAACCTCAGCCTAACCAAAATAAACTGTTTGGAACATCAATAAGAAGAGAGCACAGGTGAGCTCAGAAATCACAAAGAGCCTGGTAAGCCATAATGAAGACAAGCCCCCAAAAATCTGTCCAACAGATCACAAACACTCTTCAGAAGGCAGGATTTTTCTTCATTATGATGAGAAATCTTCAGTCCTCCAAATGCTATTGATAAAATTTCGTTGTCACTCACATTTTGCAAGTTGAGGAAATTGTAATGTAATATGAATCTGTCTCTGCCTCTTTACTCGTGCGCTGATCGCTGGCTAGCCAGGTTTACCTGCACCAGCCCTCTTTGATGACCAGGCTGTGGTCACGGACACGATATTCGGTTATGTTCAGAGCCTGATAGCAGTCGTTTTAGTAGTTGTATCCCAATTGTTCAAATTTGAGTTTTTGAGGTGATAATTTGGTTCACTCTAATTGGAGGTGTTCTTGAGATGTTCTGAAGCTGAGTGATGGGGTTGGTGATAGTGATAGTGGTGCTGGTCTGTTCATCTCTCTCTCTCTCTAACTCACTCTCTCCCTCTTTCTCTCTCTCCCTCTCTCTCTCACAGTGGTAAGTTAACCCAGCTGTCTCACAGTGTTGCTTCAGGCGTGGTAGAAAAGGGGGGGAAGGAAGGAGGGAGGGAGGGAGGGGGAAGCGGAGGAGAAGAGAGGCAGGGAGGGAAACAGGCCTGATTATCCAAATACAGCCATTAAAGGGGAAATGTGTTTTTCAAACTGCCAAGATGATTAATGGGCAAGAGCAAATCCTCACAAACGCTCTTGTTTAGTCTCCCTGGCAGACATGATTCTGCCCATTGATTTATGGCAGGGCTTGTGTGTGAGGCCTCACTGAGGTTAGAGGAAGGGGGGTGGGGGGGGTTCTAGGTAGAGGAGAGAGGGAAGGTAGGGGTGGGGGTGGGGGTGTGGGGTGGGGGGGGGTACAGGGAGTTGTGGTGTGGAACATTACGAGCTGGCGAGGTGGAAATTTGGAAGGAGTGAGAGCGAGCGAGAGAGAGAGAGAGAGAGAGGGAGGGAGGGACTGATTGAAAATGAATGGAATGACTCTTGCATACTTTTGCATCACATTGAAGAAAACTTAATGGGGCGGGAGGCAGACCGAGGGGGTGGGCAGCTAATAAATGTTTGTTGCCGTTTCTGCAGTTTCAAAAAGTAGTGGATAGAAGGTACAGAGCACCAACTCTTAAAACAAGGGGTGTTCTTGCCACTCTAAAACAAGGGGTGCACAGCTGAACGCCACTGACCGCTTGGAATGGAGGAGACTTCCTCTCGGGTTACTTCAAAAGTTTAAAGCCTTTTCGCACCCCAGCTATCAGGATAATTGCCGCGGTCTTTTTTGTCACCAGCTGACACAGCCTATTTACTCTGATTAAAAAACTCCCCTCGCTCCCTCTCTCTATTTGTCCTAGCCTTTTAACCTCACTCCAGGTACAAATTAAGGTGTCAAACACAATCAGGCGATTGACATCACAGCCTCGCCCATGTTGCCAGGACCCTGCGTTGGAATGGTCCCAAAAGAACGCCGCTGTCCTTCCTGCGAGATCTGAAACATCGGGGTCCTCGCCTCGCCACGGCTGCCTACTTAAATGCCTGCTGTAAAATCACCACAGTGGTGAAGGCACCGAAAAAAGCTAGATCGCCCCTGAACAGAAAGGCGGTAAGCTGGTTTGTTTTCACTCTAAACCTCTGTTCTGTGGCTTTCTTCCTCCTAGAGAGAGAGAGAGAAAAAGAGAGAGAGAGAGAGAGAGCAAAAGAAAGAGAGAGAGGGAGAGAGAAGAAAGAGCTGGTCTTGTCAGGCCTGACCTCTGTAGTGATTAATTGTCCTCTGCTCCAGTGGTAAAGTGCTGAAGCCTGCCTTCTCTCTCTCTCTCTCTCTCTCTCTCTCTCTCTCTCCTGCTGCTTTTTTTATGTGTGGGAAGCCAGTAACAGAGCCGAGGCTCAGAGAGACTCAACTGAAACAATGCATCAGAGACCGGGACACGCGGCTTGCCTCCCCCCCCCCACCCCGCGCGCGGACACGAACAATGACACAAAGGTAGTCGGGAAGTACGCGGTCATTCAGTCCGACCGTCACATCGGATCAGCGTCTCAAAGAACCACCGGCTGGTGGTCACGTCCCCAGATATCAGGGCCGTGTAACTACCTCCATTTCGCTCACTTATTTCCCTCCCTGACCGGAGTACCAGATCCCCCCATTTTGTCATTAATGTTGTGCGAGAGAGCAATCGTCTCTCCCTCGTGTTATTTAACTAAAGTGATGGGGAGAGATTGCTGGCAGGGCTTACGCAGGGCGTGTCTGCGATGCCAATGCTAACCGTCTGGACTTGGTTTCGAAGGCCCGGAGAGGACAGGGGTTTCGGTTTGGCCGATATCCCTGAAGCGAGGCCACGGATTGCGGCAGTTGCTCTCTTCATGGGAAGAGGACTCAGAAATGGTGAACAGCTGTGAACATCCCCGATGTGTTCTTTTACTGAAACCTTGTGTCATCCACCAGCTCATCCGCTAACTCTCCTCTCCATGTGGCCTACTCTGAACTTTGCCTAACCTCACAGAACACGCACATGCAGGCACACACCACACACACACATGCACACAGCCACACACCACACATGCACGCACAAACACACACACACACACACACACAGATCCACCACACACATATACATCCACCACACACACACACACTATACACGCACACACACACACACACTCACATACCCACCACACACACACCACACATGCACACGCGCACACACACACGCACACACACACTCTCACACATATGTGGCTGTGCACACATTCACACCCACACACTCCTTCAAACACTCTCGTAAATCCTCAGATGAAGGAAGAGCAAGCGGCACCCATATGGAAAAAGTTTATGGGAAACAGCAGAGCAGGAGCAGAGGGAGGCTGCGCCCACGATCCTTCACATGCACCAGATACTCAACTCCGCAAATTCACTGTCCCTACCACTGAAACAGAAACTTTCCGGTTTGATGTGTCTTAAGAATATTTGTGGTTTGGGCCAAGACTAAATCATGACAAATAGGAAATGGACCTTCTGTACTGTTATACAGCTCAAGAAACTCCTGTTGCCAACCGGAACCTCCTGTAGCTAAGGAGCAGAAAGGATAGAATGAACTCAGGTGCTGAACATCTGGTGCGTCTATAGAATCTGGTTTTAGGGAGGATGATGGGGGGGCTGAAAATACTGAAAATATCCAGGGGGAGGGGAGCTGAAGATAAGGAACAGAAACTAAAAGCTAAGGCAGCATGGTTGTACACCTTGCCATGTTTCGACATCTGCTACAAAATCAGTAACGTGGGGGGGGGGTTCGGGGTCGGGCAGGGGGTTTGGGGGCCAGCGAGGCGAGAAACAGAGGACAGGGCACGGTCAGAAATGAAAGGGAGAAGCAGAAGTGGAGGAGGAGGAGGAGGGGAGAGGAGGCCAGAGGAGGTTCACCTCTCCTGTGAGTTGAGCAAGAGACAGCTGTGAGCTTTGGGGGGGGGGGGGGGAGTGTCCCCCAGCCCCCTCGTCTGCGTGTCAGGGGCTGTGATTAATGACCTGCAGGCCCCGCTCTCGCTTCCTTCCTCTGCAGCGATGTCATCCACACCACCCAGCACTGGGGCTAATGGACACCCAGCACCAGGGCTAATGGACACCCAGCACCAGGACTAATGAACACCCAGCACCCAGGCTAATGGACACCCAGCACCAGGACTAATGAACACCCAGCACCCAGGCTAATGAACACCCAGCACCAGGGCTAATGAACACCCAGCACCAGGCTAATGAACACCCAGCACTAGGGCTAATGGACACCCAGCACCAGGGCTAATGGACACCCAGCACCAGGGCTAATGGACACCCAGCACCAGGGCTAATGAACACCCAGCACCAGGGCTAATGGACACCCAGCACCAGGGCTAATGGACACCCAGCACCAGGGCTAATGAACACCCAGCACCAGGGCTAATGAACACCCAGCACCAGGGCTAATGAACACCCAGCACCAGGGCTAATGGACACCCAGCACCAGGGCTAATGAACACCCAGCACCAGGGCTAATGGACACCCAGCACCAGGGCTAATGAACACCCAGCACCAGGGCTAATGAACACCCAGCACCAGGGCTAATGGACACCCAGCACCAGGGCTAATGAACACCCAGCACCAGGGCTAATGGACACCCAGCACCAGGGCTAATGAACACCCAGCACCAGGGCTAATGAACACCCAGCACCAGAGCTAATGAACACCCAGCACCAGGGCTAATGGACACCCAGCACCAGGGCTAATGAACACCCAGCACCAGGGCTAATGGACACCCAGCACCAGGGCTAATGGACACCCAGCACTGGCTATGAACACCACACCAGGGCTAATGACACCCAGCACCAGGCAATGACACCACACCAGGGCTAATGAACACCCAGCACCAGGGCTAATGAACACCCAGCACCAGGGCTAATGAACACCCAGCACCAGGGCTAATGGACACCCAGTAACCAGGCTAATGAACATCCAGCACACACACACACACACACACACGCATATCTGCCTCTGACAAAATGCCTGTGCAGAACCAGCATTCACGATGGCAACCCCTTTCAGCACTTCAACACTCCCCTCCGGAGTACTGATTTGATAGTGTTCTGTATGTGCGTGTACGTGCCTGTATGTGCGTGCGTGCATGCGTGTGTGTGTGTGTGTGCACATACTTCAGTGTGTCAGAGAGTGCGAGGAGCCCATCGCCAGCACGCTACGCTCCGTGGGGTGAATGTGGGAGAGAGCGCGGATCGCATGTGTGCCGGTTCCCAGCCTGTCAGGCCGGCTGTCAGGCGGTGATTTATGGTTGTGAGACTCAGAGCAGTCTTCGCTGCCAGTTCACTATTGTTACAACTGACAGCTAATGAGGCTAGACGTGCTTCTGAGCAGAGCACTTAACAGGGACTTCGATCTCGCTCTCTCTCTCTCTCTCCCTCCCTCCCCCCCTCTCCCCCCTCTCTCTCTCTCTCTCTCCCTTCCCCCCTCTCCCCCCTCTATCCCTCTCTCTTTCTCCCTCTCGCTCTCTCTCTCTCCCCTCTTTCCCTTTCTTTCTCTCACTCTCTCTCTCTCTCTCTCCTCTGTGGTGGTAGCTATGAGTACTCACAGGCACGGAGGCAGAAAAGCCAAAATAGACACACATGGAAAAGAATCCATCCCTCCTTCTCTATTTCTCCCTGTTTTTCTCTCACTCCCTCTCTCTCTCGCTCTCCCTCTCTCTCTCTGACTTTCTTTCACTGTCAAAACCATACATATACATATACACACACACACAAACACACACACACACACAGCAGCCAGGCACTCGTGGCTCACACAGAGCAGAGACAGCAGGCCAAGCTCCGCACATCAGCGGCAGCTCAGTGAGGACACACGGCCCTGGAAATGGCGCCGCCGCACTTCACGAAAGCCGCACTCGACTGGTGCTGGGCCCCGCGCCGCGGTCCTTCGCCACCGGCAGGCTGCCGTCACGCCTGCGAGCCCCTGTCTATGAGGCACTGCTGAGCTTCAGTATTGCACGGCCATCCTCTCTGCATCCCAGGGAATGACAGCAGTAAAACTCAGGGAATGACAGGGGTAAAACTCAGGGAATGACAGGGGTAAAACTCAGGGAATAACAGCGGTAAAACTCAGGGAATGACAAAGATAAACTCAGGGAATGACAGCGGTAAACTCAGGGAATGACAGCGGTAAACTCAGGGAATGACAGCGGTAAACTCAGGAGTCCTCCGGTGACAAAGAAGAGCATTTGACAGCATTTGACTCTGCCTTGGGCACAGGGGGGACCTCTGAGGACCAGCACACAGTAGAGAAAGGCATGCGAATCGTTCCTTTTGGGAAGACTGACCAACGAAAACACCTCAGGTTCCCTCTGTCATCTGTATCTGGGATTATTACTGCGGGTTAAGTGTTATTATGACAAAGGGAGTGTGGCGTTTCTGAACTGTGGGCAGGTCTTTGCAAATATCTCTCTCTCTCTCACTCTCTCTCTCACTCTCCCTCGCTCTCTCCACCCCTCCCCATCTCCATGGGACCAGCCTTATAATCGCTAACAGAGTTGCTGGCAGTCCCCCCATCCCCCCCCCCCCCCCAACCCCCCCGTTCAACCCCACTTCCTTGTCAGCAATGATTAATGGCAGTGCGGTGTAGTGCGGGTAGCATTGCCAATTTCAGCGCTGTTCCCCCGATACATAATGAACTCTGACAGACTTCTTTTCCTCCTCTGTTTTTTGTTCATTCTTTTTTTTTTTTGTTCTTTTAGGTAACTGGGGGACTTAAACCTGCCACCACGGCTCCAGATGCTCAGGGAAGACTGAATTCATCAGGTAACCTGGTCAACCAGACCGCCCATGCTCCGTAGAAGGGAAAGCTTGAAGGTTCTTGTTACTTCCTTCTTAGTTGACCATCAGTCACTGATGAGTGCCTGTAAAGATACAGTGTGTGGTCAATGAGTTCTACACCACCCACTTCGAGAGTGAATTTTTTTTGACCAACCCCTCATTAAAATGTAGAATAACATCTGTTGAAATGTGGAATGGAACATGTATATATAGTATGTCCATAAAACTGAATTTTCAGGAATACACAGAATTCTTAGGAACAGCAAAAATCTGAAATGCTTCGTTTTCTTAGAGAAGACTAGAAATGGATACAATGTTTCTGCATTAGGCTGACAAAATGGGGAAAAAACTGAATATATGCAATAATAGTACTACAACAACAACAGCAATAATAATAATAATAATACACCTTATTATAAAGTACTTTTCATGCAACATCTGCAGCATCACGTTCTAAAGGTCCAGGAAACTGGATTTAAAATGTGCTTATATTCCCCAGAAGTGACAGTTGATTGTATTCTTAATACTTATCTCAAATTTTTCAATAATAACAATTAAATTGTAATTAAACTGTAGAAGGAATTATGTTGTTAATATATTTCTCAACTAAAAGATCCTAGTGCTCTGTTTGGGCTACCACACAACAAAAAACAAAAATGCAAATTTTTTATATATGTTGTTGGCGCAACATCATAAAACAATCTTAAATTTCTGGCCCTCGGGGAAAATACGGCTCATCGCTTACCCGCATGAATTGGTTAATATTATATTGTCTATGTCGCCCTCTGGTGGTTACATCTAAAACTGTATTACCACTGTTCAAATGGTGGACTAAAGTAAGGGCATTTAACCTTCATGGTGCGCTTTGATGACGTAAAACACAAAAATGCGTTTCCGGATTCTGTTCGGCCAGGTGTATTTTTTTCGTACATTGAACAGACCTCAAAGTGACAGCACAGGTAATTTAACACGTACAAAATGCAGCCACGATCTTAATTGTTTTTTCTAAAATTCGCCATGCGAAAATTACAGTAAAATGTCCAACTTAATTAGCAAGCTATATGTTCTGTTTCCTATAAGCCAGATAGCTGACCGGACATGATGTTCAATTTTGCTAGCTAACTATCGATACCAAGCATTAGCTAGGTAAACGTTTTGCTGGCTAGCCACCATCCCAAGTGATAATAGGCATTACGATTGTTTTACAAACTTACTCGCGATGTGTGCCACAGCGCTAGCTAGCATTTTCCAGCTAAATAGTTTGCATGCAATTATCTTAACATAGCACACAAACCACACACTCCGTTTAGCTAACTGAAATAACTGGGACTTGCTGGCTATACGGGACCAAGTGCAGTATCAATAACAGTATGTAGGCGGTCTATTTTGTTGAAGTTAGTATGATAACTGGAAGACGTAAGAAATGTTATTGGACGGGTATAAACTGTACAGCACTTTTGGCGCTTGTTTCTTGGCACTTTTTTCATTTAGCGTTAGCTAGCTTTCTGATATGATGTTACGGTTGGTGCGATTTGATTCCAAGAAGATGGCTTAGTCATGGCTTAATCCTCTTATTGCAGGGCGTCAAATGCTCTCCCTGCTCTGTTCTGTAATAAGAAACAGGTCACGGATGTGTTGCGTCAGGTGTCGTGATACTTTTTGCAGAATAGTGCAAAGGAGAGGGACTTAGCCATTGTCTATTTTTTTAATCGATGCGCTTAAGTTATGTTCTGTTTGCCGCTAACGGTACAGTCTTCTCGTGGTTATTTTTAACTGTGATGTCGGCTAAATCTACGAGCTGTGTGCATCAATCTTTCTCCGTCCCTCCCTCCATCTCTTCCCCTTAGGATGACACAACTGGGAGCCATTGCCTCAATTGTCTTGGCAATTGGGATAGCCGCTCTATTTTCTGCTGTCCACAAGATTGAAGAAGGGCACACCGGAGTCTACTACAGGTCAGCTAACTCCAAAGTTAACTGCATAAACACCTCCCTGTATTTAACAACACACCCGGCGTGCTATGCTGGAGTTTGTCCATTTATTAAGGATTAACTTGGTGGCTTATTATGCAGTTATTGGGAAAAGTACATGCCTTTGAAATCATGTTTTAAGTCTGCTTAACTGGATAGGGTTCACACAAAAGCAAACCATACTTTCTCTAGTGTAACCTTTATTTAACCAGGTAATTCCACTGAGAACTCTGTTCCCTTTTGCAGTTTTGATGAAGTTTAGGAATGCAGGAGGGGGTTGATTAACCAGTCCGATGTAGGCAGCCAGTTTTTTTAAATTTTATTATTAGTGTCCGTGTTATTTCAAAAGTGTCACAAGATCTTTAATGAGCACAGAGAGATGTGATTGAGTTTTACTGCCTTCTGCAGCACAGGGTCACCATCACTTTACTGGGGGTGTTGAATTTTCTGTTTTATCCAGAGGGAAGAGTGTCCTTTATTGGCCTAGCTTTAGCAGGGTACAGCTGATTAGCTTCAGCAGTTAACCTTTGGAAGGGTAGAAGGTGGTATGGCTGCTTAGCTTTAGCATTTAGCCAAGAGAACGGTACAGGATGGTATGGCTGCTTAGCTTTAGCATTTAGCCAAGAGAAGGGTAGAGGGCGGTATGGCGGCTTAGCTTTAGCAGTTAGCCAAGAGAAGGGTACAGGGTGATATGGCTGCTCAGATTTAGCAATTAGCCAAGAGAAGGGTAGAGGGTGTAGGTGCTTACTTAGCTTTAGCAAGGGTACAGGATGGTATGGCGTTAGATTTAGCATTTAGCCAGAGAAGGGTAGAGGGTGGTATGGCTGCTAGCTTTAGCATTTGCAGAGACAGTCAGGATGTAGGCTGCTAGCTAGCATTACCAGAGAAGGGTAGAGGTGGTATGGCTGCTTAGCTTTAGCATTTAGCCAAGAGAAGGGTACAGGGTGGTATGGTGGCTTAGCTTTAGCAGTTAGCCAAGAGAAGGGTACAGGGTGGTATGGCTGCTTAGCTTTATCAGTTAGCCAATAGAAGGGTACAGGGTGGTATGGTTGCTGTTGTACTGTATTTAATGCCACTGCTATATTGTCTGTTCACCAGAGGCGGCGCTCTTCTGACCACCACCAGTGGCCCAGGGTTCCACCTGATGTTGCCCTTCATCACCTCCTATAAGTCTGTGCAGGTGAGGAGAGAGAGTGCTGGGGAGTCCCAGCACGGACCATGACATCATGACTCTGATGCTCTACTTTTCTCAACGTAGACCCGGTACTACCATGTATGGGGTCCATCCACCATGTTTTATTTGCATGCAACGGGCTATTGATCCGCAATACGCCCCACACAAGGAGGTAGCATTACCCGGCTACCACCAAATCTAAAGGTCAGGTCTTAGGAGTGAGCAGGAAAACGAACTGCTTTGGAAATAAAACATTATTTTCAGCTGTATTGCACCACTTGTACTTGTGATTGCTCATTTTAATTGCCCCACAAAAAGCAGTGTGTGCTTTCTTTACTGCCGTGTCGGAGTTTCCAAAATAAGAGCGTTGATTTGAATCCTGTCTGGGCCGTGTGGGCAAGTGATTTTTTCAGGCAGAAATGTCAACACCACAGCAACCAGTGCAACTGGAAAGACCCGACCCTTAGCTTGCAGACTGTTTGTATTGTCCTCAAACAAGACTTTACTTCTGAAATGTGTGCAGTGATCTGAAATTTTTTTTTTTTCTTTGACTCAGTAGTTTCTGTTTGCAGGTGTATTTAGTAGATAAATGTTTATTTAACATGCCTGTGACATGTTTTCTTAACAGTATAGCATCACGAGTAACTGGTAAGTGGTTTTATGGAGGGTGTAAACCATACCTTTTTATGGATACTTTTTTCATGGAGCGATAGAACATTTACCGTCCAAGTCTTTTAGAACATGAGGTTAGAACAGGCCTTTCGGTGCATCTCGGCTCACAAAAATAAATATACAACTTATTCACAAAGCTAAGTTATAAAGAAAAAAGGGAAATAACGAGAACTTTGACACGCAAGAGTGTGACAACTAGTTGAACGAAAGGTCGAGGTTCGATTCCGTAGGACACTGGTTGTACCCTTGAGCAAGGTAAACAAATGCTCATATTATTCCAGCTGTATAAATGATACAAGAAACAGAAAGTGGTAACCCTGGATAAGAGCCTTAAGCTGTAAGAAGTAATGAATGTGATTAAGTAAGACATGATGGGTGCAACAGAGGCCAAGGTGGTGGGGAGATGGTTTGAGTCCTATGACCTTTCTCTTCCTCAGACGACCCTTCAGACAGACGAAGTTAAGAACGTGCCGTGTGGCACCAGGTAGGACTCCCATCTGCCTCCTGGTTTTATTAGATTATCCCTTTTTCTTTTTTTTTCTCCACACATTCATTCTCTCTCCTCTGCCATGGCTGCTTGGTTTTCTGGGGTTTTAGATAAAAAATTGTACCCACGGTGTTTGTGGGTTTTAGTCTGGGCTCTTTGGTCTTCGTAACTGTGTCGGTACTGTCTCGTTCCAGTGGAGGGGTGATGATCTACTTCGATCGCATAGAAGTCGTCAACTTCCTCGTGCCCTCGGCTGGTACGTTTGCCCTTCCTATTTGCACGCGTTCATGCTTGTGTGTGTGTGTTTGCGTCTGTGTGTGTGTATGTGTGTGTGTGTGCGTGAATGCATGCATACATTTGCGTGTGTGTTATTGCATGTGTGTGTGTTTGTGACAAAATTGCACATTCCCTTGTTAAGTTTCCTGGTTAGATCTGGGGCTTGTGTTGGGCCGGCGTTGTAAAAAGAAAAAAACAGGAAACGGCCTAACGTAACCCCATAGGCCGACTGAGACGGCCAGTAAATAATTAACGAGCTCACACACGGCCCTGTGTACAGATCAGTGGGGAAATGGGAGCGGTACTGCGGAACGGCTAGCGTTAGCCTCACGCTGCTGCTAGGACTGCTCTGGCACTGAGAGGGTTCTCTCTCTCTCTCTCTCTCTCTCTCTCTCTCTCTGCAGTGTATGACATCGTCAGGAACTTCACGGCCGACTACGACAAGGCCCTCATTTTCAACAAGGTCCACCACGAGCTGAACCAGTTCTGCAGCGTGCACACCCTGCAGGAGGTCTACATCGGCCTGTTCGGTGAGAGCCCAGCGGGTCCGTCTCCCCCGTTTCCTCCCGGAAGACGCGCTGCTGCGTGTGTCCACTGGAGGGCGCCGTTCAGCTGCTCGACACAAACTGCTGACTGCGCTGCGTACAGCGAGTCTGAACTGGTTCCAGCGCTGCTCTGTGTGACACTAAGGGATGTGCTTTTTTTTTTTTGTTCAATCTCAGATCAGATTGATGAGAACCTGAAGCTCACCTTACAGGAAGACCTGACCAGTATGGCACCTGGACTTATCATACAGGTGAGAAGGAGAGAGAGAGAGATGAAGGGGATCACGGTCACTGGTTTGGTAAATTCAACCTGGGGTGAATTATCAACCGTATTTTAAGCTGACAAAACGCTCGCCGTGAGGTGCTGTCAGTCATCCTAAGCCTTTGAAAGGGCCATCTAACGTTCAGATTGTGCATTCTGAAAAACTCTCAAATGGAACACAGCCAACCAGTGCTCGCAGGTCACGAGGTGATACTAATTTCCAAAAGAGCAGTGTGGTCTGTAATCCCCCCCAATCCCCCCCACCCCGAGAGTCCCCCCTGTTGACATTGTGGACTCATGCGATGACTGGATTTTACAATCTTAACGGGGGCTCGTTTATCCCACCCACTGCTTTCCTGTTTTCCAAGAACAGGAAATGCCGTAATCCTACTTCAAACACTGGGGATTTACTTTTATTTACTTTTATTTCTTATCTTGTGCTATTTTGTTTTTTATTAGATATTTTTATTAGATTAAAAAAAAAAAAATGAACGAATTTACTCATGTGAGAGCACGTAGAAATGAAACGATACGCAGGTCGTCCGATTCGATTTTTAGTGACCAAACAAAGGCCCGATTTGGTCTTCGAAGCAGCCGCGGGACACAAGCCTTAGGAAGGTGCGGTAAATCCAGCGGTCAAACTTGGGGAAGCCTTTTATGGGCTGGTTTATTTCCCTCACTTGCCAAGAGCGTTTTGGCAGGAGACGCAAAAACATTATTGGAGAAAAAGAGTTTAGACCTGGAGGCCGCGGCGAGGGTGCGGAGCGGTGCGTTTGGCGGTTGCTCTTCCCAAGCGAGACTCGCACATAAATTTGAGGTTCGTGTGATCGGGGTTCGGAGTGTCCAGAGGCAAACGCCGCAGGAGCGATCGTTTCATGTGCAGAGTTGACGGCAGACAGCATTACATTACATTACAGGCATTTGGCGGACGCTCTTATCCAGAGCGACGTACAACAAAAGTGTATAACCTTAACCAGGAACAACAGCGTTTCCAGGACAACGATGTTGCAAGGAGGTTGGGTGGGGGGGGGGGGGGGTCGGCTCTGCCCCGCCTCTCAACAGTGTAGCGTAAGGGTTAGGGAACTGGCTTTGTAAGTTCATCTTTTGTGGGTTTAAATCCCAGATGAGGCACATCTTTAGCACCATTGACCCGAATTGCTTTGGTGAACAAGGACACGCAGAGTCATTGGTTGCGAAGCTGCATGAGTTGCTGTGGATGAGGCATTCTGCTTTATGCCAGAAATGTTTAAATGTTTAGTTTTTAACTAAATTTGTGATCCCTTCTCGTCTGGCAGGCGGTTCGAGTCACCAAACCCAACATTCCAGAGTCCATTCGCAGGAACTACGAGCTTATGTAAGTCCCCGTTCCAGATGTTTGGAAGCAAGCTCTCCTTTTGCCAAAACTGAGGACTGGTGGAGAACACTGAGAAAGAAAAAAGAAATTGGCCCAAACTGATTTTCATAAATCCTTTTTTACAGTAAGCACTGTACATGTTCAGTTTGCGCTGTTGCCTTGAAGCATTTAATTATTTCATCCTGGGAATTCAGTGAAGAAATGGAGGAAATTCAGATTTGTACACATGGTGGTATTTTTCAGGTAAGGGTCGGTTTGAGAGTGAAGAGCACAGCAATGTGCGTGCGTGCGTGCGTGCGTGCGTGCGTGCGTGTGTGTGTGCACACGCGTGTTTAAGATTGCACGTCTGTCTTGTGCAGGGAGAGCGAGAAGACGAAGCTGCTAATTGCCGCACAGACCCAGAAGGTGGTGGAGAAGGAGGCGGAGACAGAGAGGAAGAGGGCCGTGATTGGTTAGTGATAACCCGGGAGCGGCTGCTGCCAGCCTTATGTAATCTAGGGGGGGAATAAAAGTTTCCATTTGTCATTTTCTACTTGAGTAACCGGATGATACAAAAATCCCCCCTCCCACACATTTTAGGAAGAGATTGTGCTTTTATGCATCATTTACGTGAGGCTGTCCCATGTTTATGCACCCCCCCCCCCCCCCTCGCCCCCCCATTCTCCAGAGGCGGAAAAACTGGCCCAGGTCGCAGAGATCAAATTTGGACAGAAAGTCATGGAGAAGGAAACGGAGAAGAGGATATCGGAGATTGAAGGTGTGTGTGTGCGTGCGTGCGCGCGCGCAGTTGTATGTTGGTGTGTCTCGCGGTGCCCTGGTCTCCAGTGAAGTGGGTAGTTTCTGAGAGGAGCGCTCGCGGTTTCGGGGAAATAGGAATGGCGCGAGGCCAAACCATCTGGATTCCTTGGGAGTCCTTGTGCCAGGGCTCTGCTGCACAGGCTGCGCTCTCTCTACTCTATTCATTTGGGTGCGCTCTTCCTTCCTTCCTCCCTGTCGGGTGCGTCTCGATCTGTTGACGCCGAGCATTTAGCAACAAACGATGAAAGAAAAGAAAAAAAAAAAAAAAGACGGACTTTCTGGATCACAGAGAGCTAGCGGACTGAGCTGGCCAGAGGATGGTGGCGTTTCGTTAAACCAAAGGTTTCTTCCTTACCTTCCTTTTGCAAGGCCTTTTTAAAAAAAAAAAAATAAACCCTCCTTTTTTTATATTGTGTATGCACTTGGAGTCCACAGGGTCGAAAATGACCCCCAGTGATAAAGCCTTCTCATAGAATTCTAAAGCCCAAATCAATATTTTTCATGTAGAAACAACCTGTCGCTCAGTGAATCGGCGAATACAAAATGGTTTCCTCCTTCGCGTTTCAGAGAGACGGTATTGATTGGGCCATTTCCCTGTCCCCTGTTCCCAACCCCGCTTGCCTCTTCCTCCTCTTCCTCCTCCGCTGTCATCCTCACGCTCTCCGACCTCCGCAGATGACGCCTTCCTGGCGCGGGAGAAGGCCAGGGCAGACGCCGAGTTCTACACCGCTCACCGGACGGCCGAGGCCAACAAGGCGAGTGTGCGTGCTCGACCACACACCGCGAGCGCTCTACCACACACCGCACGCACTCTACCACACACCGCGCGCGCTCTACCACACACCGCACGCACTCTACCACACACCGCGCGCGCTCGACCACACACCGCACGCTCGACCACACACCGCGCGCGCTTGAACACACACCACACGCGCCCTCGAACACACACCGCGCACGCTCGAACACACACCGCGCGCGCTCGAACACACACCGCACGCGCCCTCGACCACACACCGCACGCCCTCGAACACACACCGCACGCACTCGAACACACACCACGCGCGCTCGACCACACACCGTGCGCCCTCGAACACACACCGCGCGCGCCCTCGACCACACACCGTGCGCGCTCGAACACACACCGCGCGCGCCCTCGAACACACACCGCGCACACTCGACCGCACACCGCGCACGCGCCGAACACACACCGCACGCCCTCGACCACACACCGTGCGCGCTCGAACACACACCGCGCGCCCTCGAACACACACCGCGCACGCTCGACCACACACCGCGCACGCGCCGAACACGCGAAGGACACGCGACGAACACGCGAAGGACACGCGACGAACATGCGCGCTGCACACGCAGCGTCAAAGGCAAAGCGAAGGGTTTACTGACGAATTAGCTCTAAACTCATTCAGTTCAGTCCAATACAATTCACTTCAGCCCAAGTCAATACAGTGTTTCATTGGCAGCGGATATTGCCATGTAAATGACATACAGTGTTACACCAAGATAACTATGTCTAGACTGATAAATATATAGACATATATGTAATCACAAAACTCTTAATATTAACTTTCTCTCTTGCCCTTCCTCTCTCCATCTCTCTCTCTCTCCCTTCCTCTTTCCCTCTCACTCTCATGCATTCCCTTCTGTCCATCCCTCTTCCCCCTCTTTCCTCTGTTCGTCTCTTTCTCTCCCTCTCTTTCCCCCCTGCAGTTGAAGCTGACCCCAGAGTACCTCCAGCTGGTGAAGTTTAAGGCCATAGCCGCCAACAGTAAGATCTACTTCGGGAACGACATCCCCCACATGTTTGTGGACTCGGGCCGTGGGGGGGCCGCGGTCAAGGCCCCGCCCACCATGGACAGGGTTTCTGACAGCTCCTTTGACCGGGACTGAAGGACGGGTGTCCATACCCCCCCCCCTCCCCCTCCCCCCCCAGGTGTGTAATGTGGGGACCAGGGGTTGGCGAATGAAGGACTGAGCGATAAGACTACTGAGGAGACGAATGCAGGAAAAACAAGAGGAAGGATGTAGCATCTAGTCTTTTCCTTTTTAAAACACTGAAAGTGTGTGTAGGTATATATTTACAGTTTATAACCCCCCCACCCCATACCCTCATCTGATTCTTTGTTTGTGGTTAAGATTAAACCAGGGAACTTATAGACTTTATGCACTGTAAGCAGTCATGGGTCGTTTTCCCATGTCCCCATCTGTTGATTGTTCTGTGCGGTTTGGTCTGGAAGATGCTCAAGACAAACATCTGGACTGGTCCCTCCGTGAGCACGGGGGGCGGGGCGGGGGCGGGGGGGGGTAGGTCTCAGCCTGATAGGACAGCCAAAAAAACCAAAGAGCCAGCAGGGAAAGAATCATCCAGACTGGTTTGGGCTTGCAGCCTTACGGTTCTAAATCGCATTTCCAAAAAATGTGACACCCCCCCCCCCCCCATGCAGCTGGCTTCACAGACTAGACACAAAACACTCTATTGTGTAGGCCTTTGTAGGAAGAGTAAGTATGTATTTGCAGCCAGAGGTGCTCATTTGGCTGAGTTGTTTATTTTTTATTAGGAGCTTGGAAGATGTCTGTTTTGGTAGTAAGATGGCTGCCGCAGTGCAACATGGCAGAATAAAGACTTGTAGTGCTTTGCGGGAGAGCACGGCATAGACGAAGACCTTCAGGGATTTTTGCTTTGTAGCTGAACCATGTCTTCACTGTAGCAGTATTTCATGGTGGGGCTGTGTGGGGGGGATTTGTCATGCCACAGGGAAGGAAAAGCCCCTCGAAATGAGGGAGAATCACCCAGAGGGGATTTGTACAAGCGCATGCTCTTACAGGCATTGTGCCTGATTCCGGGACCCTGACCCTTTAAGCTCTCTTGTCATTGGTTCCCAGAATTCTGTTCAGATTGGGTGTAGACAATTTTTTTCTGGAATGAAGTTTTTTTCCAAAATTCATTATCCTCCTCGGTGTAAAACCATGACAGCTTGGTTCTTGGGGCCTGCGACTGGCAGAAATGGCACTGACAGCTAGCTTATGCAAAATGTCAATAGCCTGTTCTCTTAAGTGTATCATCTAATTTTTATATAGTTTGCCCTTTACCTCTTAGTCTTGTCTTTGCTTCAGAATCTAGGCCTGTTTATCGAATACGTTTTTTTAATATGGAGGGTGGTAGGGCTTACTGGGACCAAACAAGCTATGCCGTTCAACTATTCCTCCTTCGCTATGAAGTCATTTACTCATACCACAAACTGCATTTCCACCCCTGTAATTATTCTGCAGTGGTAGAGTCCTGTTTTTTTTGGGCGGAGGGGGCGGGGGGGGGGGGTCACTGTGACATTGGTGAACCGTTCAGCCCTCTTGAAGGCCTACCTATGCCTTCCTGTGATTGGTTGTCCGGCTGATATCGAGCGACACATTGTATCCTCAGTATCGGTTATGCAAGGTTTTGACCGCTACAGGCTAACCTGACGCGGACAATCCTCTCCATTGCAATGTTCCCCCAGTGTAACACAAGTGCTCGAAGGGGGTCCAGCAGAGTTACAGCAGCTCCACAGAATGCATTGGTCTTTTCACTATGGTGTAACAGCGAGCACACTATGAGGATGGGAATATTAAGTGTTATAAGCAAGGCGTGTTGATAGTTTTGTTTCCTCATCTGAAATTTGAAAGGATAACAAATCAGGAAATGCAGATCCAGCATTTTTTAAATTTTAATTTAGGGGCATATGTTGAAGCATTAGGATAGCCATTTTCACATTGTCAGTGTGTTACAGTCTGAACATAAGTGCGATATTGCGTTGATTTCTAGTGAAAAAGATTGTCAATTAAAACAATTTGATTTGAAAACAACTCCATACATTGTGTGTAAACATTATAAGCGTAATTAAGCACTTTCATTCCACTCTGTGGCAAGCCACAGAATAGCTCATTTCCCAAGTACTTTGAAACCCGTTTGAACACTGCATGACTCAAAAATGTCTGGAAGCTTGAGAAACACACACGGTACTTTCTGGAAATTCGCGTACTAACTTGCTACTAACATCTGGTCTTGTCACAGCAGCTTTTGGGAAAATTGTGACGTTTCTGGTTTTCACTCTGGCTGACTGGGTTAATATGACATACCGCATCAAGACATTACGGTGTACTACAAACGTGATTGTGGAATTAGTGTGTAACCACGGCTACTGAAATGAAGAAGCGGTGCGTGCTCTCAAATTTTCTGATTCAGGTAAGATTGTTGTTAGTCTTCCCCTTACCAAGATGTACTACTGCAGTGACACCGAATAGAGATTATTCGTTTGTCCAGTGTAACGGGCGGCAATATTTCATAAGGGCACGCATTTAGGTTTGTTGAAATGCAATACTATCATCAGGTTTGAATGTCTGTTCTCGGTTGTGTAACTGCAGGTGGTCAGCCACCTAGAGGACTAGTCAAGTTTTCATATCACTTTTATGTATGAAGTTTAAATTCCAGTATGCAAATACAGTATCATTTTATTTAGAGCACTGCGATGCTGTTCTTTCATTAGCTTGCTGGTGATGTGCACACTTTAATAAAAAAGAAAGATGTAATATTGTTCATAATGGCCTAGATATTTCATTTCTGTGACTACAAATCGTACTGTTTACTGGTCCACAGTGCATCCTCCATCACATTTCAGTTCTCTCTCTCTGTATACATACATACATACCTATATGTGTGTGAGTGTGAGAAAGATCATTTACCAAAAAAAAAAAAAAAAACCCAAAACATAATTTTGGCTGTGTCTGTTTTAACCGTCCAAGATCCAAAGAGCGAGACAGGAAGGGAACATCATTATCCATCAGTTCTGCTGGCCTTTGGGTCCTGTTCGTTTTCAGTTTGTGTGTTTCATTTGGAGGTATCAAAGGTGCTTATTTCTAGTTCAGTGCGGTGGTTATTAGTTATTATTACTAGGAATCCACTATCTAAGACTCAATACTTAGTCAAAAAGATCATGGCTTCCCTCAGTTTCTGTTCACCTCCAAACAATCAGGGCTTCTTTTTTTTTTATCACAGAAGCAGACCAGTACTTAATATATTTTTACATATTCTGTAAATACAAACGGCCTAATTTGACTTTATATAGATTTCCAAAGCATCTGGTTCCTTTGTAGAACACAACATCCCTCCTTCTCGGTAACTCCATTTTTTTTTAGTCCACCTATGTAGTGTGTTCTTACTTAACACGGTTTTTTAAATGAGTGAATACTAAATGGGGTGTTGCTTCAGTCGTGCTCAGGTAGACTTAACTGAATGTTACCTGAAGGGAACCATTTTTATTTTGTAATATAACTGTAATAAGATGCACTGTGTGAAGATGGACTAATTGCGGGAGATCTAATCGTTAATTGTGTCATTTACAATAAAGATATTTGAAGGATTGGTTTGAGGCAGTATTTTTTCTTTCTTTGCGCTGAGTATGTATTTGCTTAATGCTTCGGGGCTTGAAAGATCACTATTTAGGCGTAGGCTCCCATTCACTTACGGAATGAGAAAAACGCCGTTGCTACAGAAACTCACATGGTCTATCACGGGAAAGGGTAAACCGACAATATTTTCATTGAAGGATTATTCACTGGAATTACTGGAAGTCGTCCACGTGTCAGTAAATTCGCGATAAAAAAGATAACTGGCGTGATTCATCACGATTCCCTCCGCAATACACACGCTATTAAAAGGAGAGGAAAAGGGCATGCTTTCAAGCATTTCAAGGAAAGCATAACCCCTCCAATGTTTTATGCGTATTTTGTGCTAAATGCCTGTAATGTAATGATTAACTGCAGGAAGTGGAGCACTAAACAAACGAAACTTTTAAAAACAATTACATTTCCTCTCTAGAATTTCATGAGAACTTGATTTAAAAATATATCGATATAGCACAAGATCTGCTATAAATGCTTGGTTGTATGATGACTCAAATTGGGCTGCAGGGCAGGGGCGCATAAGGCCCGATCCATATCAGGAATTTGTGCCAACTTCTGTTCTTAATTATTTAATTAGCTCAATCGTATCTGTGGAAATTTATAAGCATCAACCAACATGTGTCCCGTAAAATTCCACTGTGCTGAAGTACAGGAGTGAACCAGCATAGTTTTAGTCTGATAAGTGTATAAACTAAGGTAAATGGTTAAATAAATAAAAAACCAGCTCGCAACCTTACTCCCAAGGTCCAGAATTGTGCACCCCTAATTTTGCGTCATCCTGGATGATTTCGATACCGCAAAATCTCTTCACCAGTTCAGGTTGTTAAAAACGAGTTCAGGCGAGTTGTGGAGAGCCACAGTGCCTGCAGATATCTGTGATTTACAACGACTTAAATGAATCACCGAATTGGAGGGCTGGATTTCAGCACTGAATTAACTGTGGAACAGAATTATTATTCTTTTTATTATTAAAGGTTATTATTAATTTACTTAGAACATCCACCACACAACAGACAGTTACAAAAAATATACAATCTTTATTAAATATTCTCATTTAAATACATATGTATTGGGCTTGGTTAGAAGGTCCCGTGGGGTTGCTGCACTAGGGACAAAAAGCATGGAATCCCTATCTTATGCACCAGGTGCACCCCACTACAAACAGGCTATAGCTCTCCACAGCGCACTTCACCTAGAGGACTAATACACTGGTCAAATCCACTCCACTACAACTAGGCTTTTGTTCCACACAGCACACGTAAAATAGATGCCGAGAAGTACACTAGTCAAATACACTTCACTCGCCTTTAAACACTTTTACATGCCTACAAAGCAAAAAGGTATAGAACATGATTCCTTACAATTAGCCCCCTTAGAGTTCCTCTCCACTGAACCTCCCCACTCCGCCCTACTTCAAACGTAAACACTATACACAAAAGGACTAGGACAGAAAATGAAACAAGGCTATCCACAATAATAAACACTAAACACAGAGTAATAGAACTTAAAAACTAAACTCGCCCGGTTGGCGAGACCCTCCCCCGGAGTCTGCGTTTTTGGCACCGTCCGACTCCCCGGGTCAAGCGTTCTTTGAGGTCGGCAGTGCGGACAGCACGCGGCAGCGGGCCGAGCGCTGATACACAAAACTGGAGAACCGGAAAGGGCTCATACACTCCTAAATGCCCAGCCCGTGCTACCTAAAGGAGGCTACTAACCTCCCCTCCTGGCGCTGGAACAGCTCCCCTGTCTGACTGTCAATTCCTCCCATCAATCTACCCAAGCAGTCCACCACCCACAATTGCGCTCCCAGTTCCGCCTCTCACCTGTGTGCCCACTTGCCGTCAATTCACACCACAGTACTACCTTCGTTTGAAATCAATACTCTTCACAAACCAGAATCATTTCAAATTACGGGAAACACAATAGCCAATCTCGCCTACGCAAGGCATAGTCAGGAACTGGAATGCGTCCGAATTTTTTTCCTTTCATTAAAAAGTAGGTCTCGGGGCGGAAAGCACCAGAACAAAAAAAAAAAAACAAGGAGTTCTGTCAACGAGGATTGCGCTCAATAACTGGGAGCAACATGACAGTGCTTCAACATTCACGTCGTGAAAATTAAAATAGACAAGTGCGCGCGATTTGGCGAGGAATAAACCTTCACGCCAAAAAGAAAAGTTTCGCGAACTTCAGCTGGATATTAACTGATGCCATGTATTTTACTCAATTGCGTGTCATGAACAATACATGTGGATTATCGCATCAACACGGCGGGCTCCTGCTCCAGCCGGTCTGGGACTATTTTCTTCATCGCAGAGAGTGGCTCTTGTCACCTTACCTTGCCGCGGGTGTCGCTTTCTTCAGCCACTTACTTATATGCGCACCTTTCCTGGCGTTGGACGTCGTGCGCTGCCGCTGGTTGGCACTAAACCGTTACAAGATCTCCGGCAACAGCGAGTTAGCCGTATGCGTGCGTCTTTGGTTTAACTCTGTCCTAAGGATATTTTGGAACTACCTGATCTGCATCCTTCCAGCAACGGTTATTCTGCATCGACTTCGAAGTTCGAAGATGCCTGCCCTGGCTCCAACCTGCTGGCAGGCGCTGTGGCAGATAGCTTCGAGCTTATTCCTGTTCGACGCTCTGTTCTACTTCTGGCACGTCGTGATGCATAGGTAACTCACCTGTGGGGACAGCAGTCATACATGTAACAATTTTTTGGATTTTGCTGATTTACTCAGAAAATATTTTGCCAAGCACTATGAAATTTTACTTTCAAATAGCTTTGACATGTCTGTAGTCATTAGCCGTTTCAATTACATGCACAACACAATTCATACAGGTAAAACCAAAGTACACGCAGCCCGATGTTACAGTCAGTCATACCATCTAGCAGTAGCTGGTATGATTGTAACAGAGGTGAGGTATGATTGTAACGGTAAATGAAATCGCCCTATAGTGTGGATAAAAAGTCAATCAAGGAAACACATTTCCAATGGTAATGTGAGACCAAACATAACCTCAGATTATGAAGTATGGGGCTTTAAGTGATGTAAATTGTGATAGCGTCCAGATTGATGAGGAAAGCTGCTTTTGGTTTTTTTATTCAACACCCAGGTAAGCTTTTACAAAGCAAATATTCTACCGTACAGACCAATTTGGGGCATGCTTATTATAAATGCCTGAGAGCAGGTGGCTGTTTATTTTCCATTAATGACTTAAAGGAATACAAATGATCAACACAGCAAGAAAATTAGCTGAAAACATTTAACATAAACACTTAACTAACTTTAAAATCACACACGTTGATGAGTAAAAAATGTATTTAATATAACTATAATATATTTAATTTATTAATATTAATAAATCTTTCGATGACATATAACATCAAAAAGCACGTTGTTTGTTATAGAAACTCAGAGGCGACATAACTGTAAGAGCTGTTACAGTTATATAGACGTGGATCTCGTTTTTTATTTATTTTTTGGTCACCAAGCATCCAATTTCCGCTAGAATACACTCCTTTGTGAGGCGGTAGAGGACTGAATTGCACATGTACAAACCTGAAATTATGACATTCGTAGGCTACATTAAGCTATTGATCGTCTTACATTTATAAAACGTCACATTTATGGCGACTCTCCCCTACAACACTTACCACAATAAAACACGCTTAGGCACGTGCACAGATAGACCTCAAGGGGGGGCTTGAGCCCCTGCCCTTTTGCCCTCTCACTCGACAAGTGCCCTTTTGGTCGGTGGTATTTATCATTTGTATTTTATATAAAGTACAAATTATAAATACCACCAACCAAAATAAAATTATAATCTATTATATACTATTGATAATTATATTATATTAATTATATATATTATAATATATGCACATGTCCGCAGTTTTAGCGTCATGAGTAAATCGCAACCCCTCAGCTGCAGTACCGGGCGCTGCTATTTTGTCTTGATCGGCACAGTTGCCCACTTGTTATGGATGCCCGCTGCTGTACTGACATCCGTAGATAACAGGTAACAATACTGTGAATTTTCTACTGTGTACTATTTTGCAATGTCATAAAACAAAACCACAGTTGAAACAACAACACTTACGATGCTCAAAATAGAATAAACCGGTTTATATCGGATGTGTCCATTTTAGACTAGGTTAAGTTATCCTATAGGCTACTAGCCCACAAGCAAGCTAGTCTAGCTAATTATGGTTAACGATAATTAATGAAAATAGCCCCTTTGTCAAGCAAGACAACTTACAAATAGGCAATGTTTGAAACATTTCGCTAAGATGAGTGATGTTGTAAGTGTCCCCTTTTCTTTAGTAATGCCACGGACAGTAGTCCGTTTGTTTAGCCGGCTGTTTCAAATGGGTGGTAGTGGCACGCTGCTAATTTTAATAATGCAACAACAAAAAAATGCAGTAGCCTGCTTTTGCTTGTTATTGATTACTCAGAACGTAAAAAGGGAAATAGGACATGAGAAGAAACACTGAAAAAATGATTGGTTAATGTTTAATTGTTTTCCTTAGTAATGTTTACTTAATTGCTGTTAAAACCAAACATATTTGAATAATGAAAACCTTTATTGCCCCGAAGGGAATTTTGCTAGCACAATGAGCGATACACTAAACATATAACAAAGTAACAATAACAGACAGTAATCATAAACAAGTCATACATTTCAAAAGTGTTTCCACTATATTTCTGGGTTTACATAGGTTACTTCAGAGAAAAAAATGTTTATCATTTCAGTTTACCATTAGATCTGATATTTATTTATTAATGTTTATTAATTAGTGGACTTGCTTCGGCAAGCCCACTCTCGCTACCTTTCATATTTTTTTTATTATCTGCACTTTCCGGCCAATTTTTCTAGCTCTAACTAGTCCTACAGTTTTTGCACTACATTCAAACATTTTACACCAAAATGACCAGCTAGTTCCAGACATTGTTGCTTGTATTCAGATTTTTTGAAATATTAAAAACTTTTTGTGAGCAATTTTTGTGGTCACTCCATAGAGGTCACTCGTGGACGTTTAGTGGGACACACTTCCAACTGCACAAGATTTTTAACCACAGCTTTATAGCTTAACGTTACTTTAGCTAACCCTAACATGTTAGCCTTTCGCCTACGTTAGTTAACCTAGTTAGCGCATACAGATGCTATCCTGCACACATGAGTAGGAGCTACGGACACACAGCTACCACCCGCGTACGGATGCTATCCTGCACATGCGAGTAGGAGCTAATGACACACAGGTACACCACTGATATAGGTGTATGGACACACGGACGCTACAACCACCGATACAGATGGAAGACAACAAATAACATTGCAGAGATGAGGACATGCCATAGCTAGCTATCTATATAGTTAGCCAAGTTTTACTCCTGACACTTTTAGGATATGACTAATCCCTGGAACATAATCGCTACTTGCTGATCCTCGGCTGTATATGTAACGCTACGGTGCGCCATGGGTCTGGACGGTTTCGTGCTTCTTCTGAGCTATGCGCCCTCATTGAAATGCACTGAGGCTTGAGGACAGTGCCAGTTGGAATTTGAAGCAAGCCCACACAATTCCTTCAGGAATTGTAACCTTTTTAGTTTTATTTATTTGTTTATAATATTGCATGTGCTTTGTGACAGTGTTTTGTGTTTAGTTATTCCTGTTCCTGTAATAAAGGTTAAAAAAAACAAAACAATGTGAGGTCTGTGTGAAATGCTGTTGTAGTGTTGTGGGGAATACTATCTGTAGAGCATGAACATGTCTGGATAAGGTTATTGGGTCCAAAAATGAATGACATATTACTTTAGGGAATTATGTTTCAGAAGACCCAAAACAGGGCCCATATTATGAACATAGTGTGTGATTATGAATGCGGTGTCGTGTGGCAATATCAGGATGAAAATAGTGGGGATGGTGCGTGGGGGGTGGAGGGTGCCCTTTTTTTCAATTGAGCCCCTGCCCCCCAAAATGTCTGTGCACGGCCCCAAATGCTGTTCTATGTTCACGTGAATTTTCAACAATACTCAGGAAAAAAATACAACCTTTATGTCATTTGATTTTATATTTGGTTCGTTCAGCATCCTCAGGATTTGAATGGCATCTGAAGAGTTTCCAATAATTATTGACTCATGTCGATGCCGTGGATGTGTGTTTTTTTATGAATTGAAAGGCGCTTTTTTTCCCCAATCATTGTCACGCACTGACCCGCGACTCTTGTTTGACCGCCAGGGTTCCTTGGCTATACCGGCGCGTGCACCAAGCGCATCACCAGAACCCGGACGTGTTTGCGCTGACTGCCCAAGACGCCAGCGCAGTCGAGCTGCTGTGCCTCCAAACGATTGCCCTGTGCAGCGCCACGCTGGTCGGCTGCCACCCTCTAAGCGAGATTATCTTCCACCTGCTCAACATGTGGCTGGCCGCGGAGGACCACTGCGGATACGACCTACCCTGGGCCCTCCACAAGATCCTGCCGTTCTTCGGCGGGGCTCCCTTCCATCAGTTGCACCACCGGAAGTTCCGCGGAAATTACGCTCCCTACTTCAAGCACTGGGACCGGTTGTTCGGCACAGAGTTGACAGAGGAAACGCCGTGAAAACAGAATGAATGTATTATTATTATTATTATTATTATTATTATTATTAACAACAAAAACAACAGCGGTTGGACCCATGATCTTGCAGTCATAAGCCGCGTTTCCACCGCAGGAACTTTACCCCGGAACTAGGAACCTTTTGAGGAACTCAGTGCTTTTCCACCGCAGGAACTAGGGTCTAAATTTAGTTCCTAAAAGTTCCGGGTTTGGTGGAAACGCGGCTTTAGTTCCTTGAAAAGTAGTTCCTGGGACTAAAAGTTCCGGGTAATTTTGGTGGAAACGCGGCTATAGTAATGTTGTTCACAGCCACAAGGACAATTACTGATATAAAGAAGTAGAGTATAGTGCATTTATCTACAGCTTTTTATCTCATGATCTCAAATGACTTTACAGAGAGTAAAGAAAACTGCAGACAATGTGTCATCCACTGACAAGGTTGCCCGCTTGGTGTTAGAGCCAGATTGGGATTTTTTAAATCTGGCCACTGGAATCCTTCGTAGTCTCTGGGACAGGCAGCATGGGATCTTCAGTCAACACAGAGTTACAAGAACTCCCAAGAAGTTTGATATCCCATCAGAAAGCCGCTAATTCCTGGCGCACAGCATCAGCTCGCTACGTCTTCCAGCAGAACTTTGGCTTTCCCCGGAGTCCTCCTGTCCAAGTGCCAGGACCCCATCTCCAAACCCGTTAGCAAGCTACAGCACCACATACGTGGATCTATGTCATCGATGTATAGCTATGTTAGAGTATTGGGTGTGGACATATTTAACAGACTGGCAGGTGAGGTGGCTCTTGGTTGGTGACAGATAAACTGAAATTACTGCCTTTGTGTGAATGAGAGACAACCTGGTTTTCGTTCTTAAATCTTACAATTGTGAGGATGTGGCAATGAAGGCAAAGCAAGATTTTTTGGAATATTGCAGACCTCAGTGCAGTAAGTGTGTTCAGTTTGGTTTGCAACAGGTTCTGAATAATTTAAGTAGGTTGGGTTACATGTTATGACTAGATTACTGGCTTGAAGCCAGCAGGTAGCTGTGATTACATTTGTAAGGGGAAGCTGCTTAGCATACCACGGCGACAGAAAAAAACCACGAGCGATGTGCTTGCATTGATGTGACGTGCCAACAGTAGGCCTAAATGTTCTTTTGGGGTTTTAATTAAGCGATATGCATGTTAATGACATTTATTTTGGCTTTCGTGAATGGGATGTGTTCATTTAAGTTTTTAAAATTCATTTTAACATAAAATGTTTTTTAAAGGATTTTCCACACGGCACACCTGACCTTGCCTGATGGCGCACCAGAGCGCCGCGGCACAGCGGTTGGGAAACGCTGCTCTATGGAGTCATTTAGGGTCACGACCATGGGTGGCTCACACAGTTTTAAATGCGCTCTATTTTTTTGGTGCAGTATTCGAAGGCGGCGTGAATAGCTTTTCTGGTGCTAATTTCTATTGTTTTTGCCTCCAGGCCGCAACTGCCCCCCCCGAAACCCCCGCACCCCCCCCCCCACACCCCCACCCCCAGTCGGGACTGCTTTGCTACCACCTGCTCCCCTCATCAATTGTAAAGCGCTTTGGATAAAAGCGCTATATAAATGCAGTCCATTTACCATTTACCATTTTGTAACGGTCTCCTGATTTCTGGCTTTCCATATCTCCAGTTTTTATGCTTTGGTACAGGTATTTGTTTTTGTACAGTATTTGCTGACCGATTTTGCATAATGATGACTTCTACCCATAGCTATCAGTTAAAATAACTTTCTTGAAATTATGACAACATACTTTTCATGAACTGTTGTGTAAAGAAACTTGTCTAATCAAATGAAGTGTATTTTTTGTTCTTAAATAAAGCGAAGGTGTGTTTATTTTTGACGCTTTTCTATACTGTGCAAGAGCTGTGTGCTTGGTGCGAGCAGTCGTGTTTGCAGGGGCTCCAGTACATGGTAAGAGAGCGTTGGAAACTACATTTGATTTTATTAACACTTTCTTATTAGCTTCACCCCATTTACAGGGGCAACCTTAGCACCCATACTTTCATGTTGTAGGAAACGAAAGGAACCGATGTTACACAATCGTGACCTTTTGACAGAGTGTTGAGAGGACTTGCAGACCTGGAGGGCTTTTTTACATTTGACAAACATTTTTTGCACTGACGCATTGACGTTGGGATTTGGGTTGTTTTTTTTCCCCCGATTAGAGTTCCTTTGAGAATTTCCATCAGAGTTATTTTGAGTATTTCCTCTGCGCAATGAAAAAAAAAAAACCCATAGAGTAATGAAACATGAATTAAACAAGATGCATTGCATACAATGTACAAAAACACTCATTTATTAGGGACCGTTTGTGTGCTGGTGGCGCCAAACCCAAGTAGAAATCTTTGTGGGACACCATACTAACCGGGCGTAAATGGTGAGCTTAGCTGCAAAAATCATTTGCTAAATATACAGTGTCACTCAACCCTGTACCATTGATGCATTGTTTTTATAAGCATGAGATAAGATAAAGAATATACATGGGGAGAACATGCAAGCTGTAGACAGGGAGGAGGCGGCTTGCTGGTACTCGAATCTGGAATCTCTTTCTTGGGAGGCAAGGGTGCTAATCATTTTCTGGATATTGCATTCTTAATAAATATGAAAATGATCTTTTCCCATATTTCATTGGCTATTTATAGTTGTTCTTTTTGCGGTTTATGTCAATTATCACTTCAGACTGACATACATCTTACAGATGGATGAATGTATTTTAGAATAGATTTTTTAAAATTCTGTGGGCAAGAACAGAAGATTTGCTGACGACCACCACGTTGCAGCTAGACAGCCTTTGTCAGGGTTATGACACACAGAAAATGACATGCACTTATAGATGGTGGACAGGTGTACTCAATAAGCAGTCATAATTAGTCATAACTTTTCACAATTGTTTATTGAATACACCTGTCGACCACATCTATAAGTACGTGTCATTTGCTACCCTGATGAAGGCTATCTAACACATAGCCGAAACACATTGGTCGTCTTATGCTTCTGGCAAGTGAATGAAGCCTTTTTAATCCACAAGTGCCTTGGAATTTTTCTTCATTGTGTTAAATGATATTCAGCTTTTATAGATAGGGAAGTTCACAATTCAGTATTTCACATTCAATATTAACACCCTTCTCTCCACCCTTTTAGTAATTCCCGTGTGGGTACTGAACACTACTCCCGTACTCCAATTCAAACAAATCCAGTTTGTGTTCTCAATCAAACATCCCGTCCTGGTGTATGTGGCCCACTTTAAAACCAAACCAGCTGTTTGGGGGGGGGGGGGGGTATTAAAGCCCACAAAAAAAAATAAGGCTGAACTCTTCTGGAAACCTAATGCTTGGCCAGTTTGCAGAAGAGAGCTCCTCATCGTGCTCTCTTTCAGTTTGTCGGAAATCAGCCCTGCATGTTCCTGGAAGTGCCAACACGGGAGTCTCGCAGTGTAGTAATGGGAGGTTATGATCTCATGCAAAAAATCCCCCATGGAGTGAAACTGTATAGTCGCGCTTTCCTGGAAACTCCAGACAGTCCCTTCTTTGCTCTGATGCGACTTATCGAAGTCATTCCTTTTCCTGCTTTTTTTTGTTTTGTTTTTTTAATCTTAATGTTGCACCAGGGTCTGCGTTGTGTAAACATCACTTGGCTACACAAATCCAGAGCATACGCGACGAGGGCATGTGGTCTGAAAGGAATGGTAAATGGTAAATGGACTGCATTTATATAGCGCTTTTATCCAAAGCGCTTTACAACTGATACCTCGCATTCACCAGAGCAGTTAGGGGTTAGGTGTCTTGCTCAGGGGACACTTCGACACACCCAGGGCAGGGATCGAACCGGCAACCCTCCGACTGCCAGACTTACCTCCTGAGCTATGTCGCCCATAGGTAAGGAATGCCGGTGAGACTTGCCCCTAAAGTTCTGTGCCTTTCCACAACAGCGTTTGGTCTGGGATCTTCTGCAGCAGCAGCCGCCCAATATATATAAATTCCTCTCACTAAATTTAAGGCCATAAATAAATAAGGGGAATTTGCATGATGCCATCAAAGCGCACGAAACCCTGGGGCGTGCAAAGAGGCCAAACTATTTTACGGTTTTATTGCCAACTCTTGCTCTTAATTATTTAATTAGCCCCAATCACTCGCTTGACTCACCACACTTGACAGTTGCGAGCTACGACAACCTTGGTGGAAATGTGAATTTAATGTGATCCGACTTTAAAGCTGTACCAGCACCCATATACGCAGCTTTTTAGAAGATTAAGAAATAAAAATCAGTGGGGGGGGGGGTAGAATACCTCCACCCCGGGGATTTTGGGCCTCAAGTTCAGTCAGACACGCAGGCAGACATGCGAGTAAAAATGAAACCAAAATAATACAGGATAGCACTATTTTTTCTTCACGTCATTTCCCTTGGGCCTAGTAATGTTTCACTTTCCATGTCCTAGCAGTTGCTTTATTTTCAGAGACTAAATGAAAAGCATGGGCAATGTTATTTAAACTTTAATTGCTCAATGGGAAAAAGGCCGTAACTTTCCCAGGCAACACCTTCTCTGGGTCTGTCCTCCTCCACCATTTTTCTGCTGTGGAATGGGGGTTCCCATGTGGAAAGGTGTGTGCGAGAGAGAGAGAGAGAGAGAGTGAATGGGAAAGAGTGAGAGTGCCATGCTTTGGCAATACAAATGAAAATTTTGTCATGCCAATAAAGCACTTTGAATTTGAATTTGACAGTGAAATGGAGAGTGAGAGAGAAAGAGAGAGACACACACATTCAGCACCCAAAGCACACTGATGCTTTGGCGAAAGACCATTACGGTTAGCAAACCAGCTTGCACAATGTTTTATATCTTTGATCACTTTGAGCTGTGATTCTGTGCAAATACTACTAAACCAGCAGGAAAAGTATCCCTCAATTTAATAAATTATTGAAACTCAACCAAAAAACCCTGTCTAGAAAGTTTTTTTTAAATCAGAATGATGTCAGTCATTCATTATTAATTATTAATTATTTTAATTATGAGACTTTACCACACTTTCCATGTGGAGGTTTGTTAACTGGCCACCCAAGTTATCAATCTTCCAGTTTGTTTTCTACAAAAAGCATCTTAAATGTCCACAAGATGTCTCTGTTGAACCAACACTGTCACTTAGTGTTGTTGAAGACATTAACACTAATTTCAAAACAAAACAGAAAAAAATATGCATTTTCATGAAGAGGCTTTGTGTAACAATATTGTGCCATGCCTTGTCAGACAGGTTCTGCAAAACTCTCCCTGATAGGGAAATGTTTTTTTTATTTTTATTTTTTTACAATTGTTGAAACACAGCCAGTATATAAATACCTATTTTTTTCTGAAAGAGAATTTCACTTTCACACACAGTTGATCATGCATGTTTTGAATTTGACTGGAAAAAATTGGTGCTTGGCTTGGTTTGAAGCAGGTATACGCTTAACAAAATCTTCCTCTGGCCATGCTCAATGGAAAATGTTCATGGAGTAACTGGCTAGTTAGGGGTTAGGGGGGCTAGTTAGAGGGTGATTGTGTGGTGCACAGATTGAGCAACTGGGACACCAATGTGGTCGCCTGAAGGTTGCAGGTTTGATTCCCAGGTTGAACACTGTTGTTGTACCATCAATCAAGGCACTTAACCTGTATTGCTTCAGCGTACAAATATCCAGCTGTTATAATGGGTACTCTGAAAAAATTTAACAGGCTGTGTCAGATGCTTTGGATATGGACATCTGCCAAATGCCTGCAATGTAATGTTTTCGGGCCACGGACGTACCCGAGCTATTTACAAAGAACACTGTGTACATTCAGAGGAGGTTTTGGTTTTGAATGACTCTCAAGTTTTGCCCCTGCGTCTTGAGGATTTTTTTTTTTGCTGTTGTTTGTTCCTGCCTAGGCGCGGTCGCTGCTGTAATGGCCGCCGTTTCGGGGGTCACGAGGAGAGTGCCGAGGCACACGTAGAGCGCGACCGAGCGCGCCGCCCCGCGGGACGGAATTCCCTCCGTGCCGCCCGTGTCCTCGGGAAAAAAAAAAAAAAGTTTTCCCAAACATCCCGGTCTCGGCGTGCCAGTTATCGGCTCCATCGGCAGCGCTCGGAGCACCGGAACACAGACCCGCGGATTCGACCCTCGGCCAGACCTCTCCTGTCCCCATTACAGGCAATTAGGGCATTTCCTCCATGTAAATAATCACGTTCGACCGCCTTGCGCATCTCTCTCTCTCTCTCTCTCTCTCTCTCTCTGTCTGTCCATCTCTTTTTGTCTTTCACCAATCTCTTCCTATCTCTTGAGCTCCAGTGCACAGTCATGTAATTGCATTCACTCGTAGAGTACATGTGGTAGGAACATACATGCACACACACACGCACATGCACACACACACGCACACGCACACACACATGCACACACACACACACCACACCTGAAATGCATTTGATGCTCTCATAGATGCAGAGGGACTTATAATATGCATCTGTGACTATTCCAACATTCATTTAACCTTACGCTGTATATTGTTGACCTGTTCCTGCAGGGCCAAGCAAAGTATTTTATCAGTTACTCTCAGAGGAGGCCCCATGTAAAACATGCATGAACCCTTATCCCTGGAAGACTGAAGTCACCCCGCTGCATCTGTACAGCATCTGTTGGGCATTAACTCTGGGAATGTGCTCTCTTTTTCTCACACACACACACACACACACACACATGCACACTGTGATTCATTTTTTTTTTTGAGAGAGCAAAAGTCCTTTTCATACATATGCCATAAAGGTGCAGCAATCTCCAGACATGTCATTGCAACCCACGCCACCTAAATAATTCCTTTAATTTGTTTTTTTTTTTTATTGAAGTTTGTCAGAAAATTTGAATGAATCTGTGTAGAATATGTGCCGCTGTAAATCAGTGTAGCACAGATAAGTGTTTGACTTGTCTTGGATCCCAGACACTGAAAGTTACCGTCATTGGAGGCAAACCACACTTAGTTTGCTTATCTATTCCAATCCAAATATTTCCCGTAGAAAAGTCTTGCTTTTACATGGAAGTGGAACTTTCATTGCTCTTATTGCTACAACTTCATTACTGTTGAGCGAGCTTTTTATTACCCATATGAAAAAGTACTTTGTCAAAATATCTCATAAAAAAGTTAATTGTCAGTTAAGTATGCTTATAATTTGTAATAAATCAAAACACAGGATTTGAGATCAAAATATAATTATGAGACAACAGTACAGACAATCAGTTTTTATTTCATGGTATTTACATTCATATATGTTTTACCATTGTACAGAAATGGTTGTTTGAGGGTTGAGTCCCCCAATGTTCAGCTGTGCAAAGTTAATGGATGAACTTAAAAGTAAATCAAAGTAATGAAATTTCATATTTGGTTTCGTAGCCCTTAAATGCAATACAGTAACTGCATCAAGACTGTGTCCTTTGGCTTCACGAAATGTTTGGTATCTTCACTGCAGCCAGTTTCAGTCGATCTTTGTTTTGGGGGGTTTCTGTCTTCAGTCTCGTTTTCAGCAAGTGAACTACATGCTGGTTTGAAATTTAGTCACGTGACTAACTTGGCCAGTCCAAAACTTTCTATTTTTTCCCATTTATGAAAGCGTCGGTTGTGTAGACAGCGTGTTTGGGGTCATTGTCTAGCACCAGCCCGATCAGGCTGGAGGAATTTCTTTGTACATAGCCGGGCAAAACGCGACGCGCCCATACATTTCTGAATTCATACTACTGCTGCCATCCTCCATTACAAATTCAATGAAGATGAGTAAGCCTGTTCCAGAAGCAGCCATGCACGCCCGAGCAATGACACTACTTCCTCCGTACGTCAAACCTTCCCTTTTTCGAGCTTTTGGCTTTCCATCGCTTTGGTAAACATTTATTTTGGTCCCATCTGTCCATAAAGCTTTGTTCCAGAGCTCTTCTGGCTCATCTTCTGTATTTTTTGGCAAATTTTAATCTGACCTTTCGATTCTTGCTGATGAGAGGTTTGCATCTCGCAGTGTAACTTTTGACACACTCAACGTCGACTGTGTACGGTGGCTTGTGATACTGTACTTTTCTCTCCTGCCCTCTGGAGACTGCTCTCTCCTCAGCATGCCTCCACCCCAACATCTGTCCTCCTTCACTGCAGATGACTTCACAGTATTCTTTGATGAGAAGATTGCAGACATCAGCAGCTCCTTTGTCCCCTCTACGCCCTCTGCGCCCTCTGTGCCCTCCGCCCCCTCTGCGCCCTCTGCCCCCTTCGCCCCCTCTGCGCCCTCCCCCTGTTTCTCCACAATCTCTCCCCTCACAGACTCTGATGTTTCCCAGCTCCTGCTCTCCCACCACCCTACCACCTGTGCTCTCGACCCTATCCCCTCATCTCTTCTCCAGGCAATCGCACCAAATATCCTCCCATTTGTCACCTCCCGTGTGAACTCCTTCCTATCTTTTGGATGTTTCCCCTCATCCTTCAAGAGGGCCCGCATCACCCCGCTGCTGAAGAAGTCCACTCTGTCATCCAGAACTACCGGCCGGTATCTCTCCTTCCTTTTCTATCCAAAACGCTTTTCAAACGAGCTGCATCAAACCAAGTTTCTGCTTTCTTCTCTCAGAATAACCTGCTCGACCACCACCAGTCCAGTTTCAGGCCTGGCCACTCGACAGAGACCGCACTCCTCTCTGTCAGTGAGTCACTTCATGCCGCATGAGCAGCCTTCCTCTCTGTCCTGATTCTGCTAGATCTCTCAGCTGCTTTCTACACTGTTGAGCACTCCATCTTCCTGTCCTCCCTGGCAGCAACAGGGATCTGCAGCACAGACCTTGACTGGATTGAGTCCTATCTCTCCGATCGCTCCTTCCAGGTTGCCTGGGCTGGTAGAGTATCGCCACCCTGCCCCCTTGCCACGGGAGTTCCCCAGGGCTCAGTCCTCAGTCCCCTTCTCTTCTCCTTATACACCAGATCCCTTGGCCCTGTAATCTCTGCCCATGGCTTGTCTTATCACTGCTGTGCTGACGACACACAACTCTTTCTCTCCTTCTCCCCATCGGACACACAGGTCCCTGCCTGCATCTCTGCTTGCCTGAGGAACATCCAGAGCTGGATGGACAATCGCCACCTGAAGCTCAAACCAGGTAAGACGGAGCTAATCTTTATTCCTGCTCTAACCTCTCCCCTCCTTGATTTTTCCATTTCCCTAGGGGACACCTTAATGAAGTCATCACCCTGTGCCAAGAATCTCGGAGTGGTGATGGACAACAGGCTATCCCTCTCCAAGAACATCGCAGCGGTAAGCCGGGCGTGTAGATTCTTCATGTACAACATCCGGAGAATCCGCCCCTTTCTCACCACCTACTCAACCCAGCTCCTGGTCCAAGCAATGGTACTATCCCGCCTGGACAATTGCAACTCTCTTCTGGCTGGCCTACCGGCATCTGCCATCAGACCCCTGCAACTCATTCAGAATGCAGCAGCTCATCTGGTCTTCAACTTCCCCAGACACTCCTACGTCACCCCCCTGCTCACTACCCTCCACTGGCTGCCCGTTATGGCTCGCATAAAATTCAAAACATTGGTCCTAGCATACCAGGCAGTCAAGGGATCAGCCCCAGCATACCACCACAAGATCTTCAAACCCTACATGCCAGCCAGACCCCTCCGTTCTGCTACCTCAGGACACCTGGCACCTCCCCCTCTTCGCAATTGTGCTTCCCGGTCACGTCTCCAGTCTCCACGATGGTGGAATGACCTTCCTGTGGAGGTCAGAACAGCTGAGACCCTGACCACCTTCAAGCGTCAACTGAAGACTCACCTCTTCAGGCTGCAACTCTCCCCATCCCTCCCTCCCTCCCTGTAGTCTCTAGTTGACTATGTAATCTTAGGGCTGTAGGTAGGTAAGCTGTTTATCTTAGTTGACTTAGTTATTGCACACGTGCCTACTGAACTATTGCTTGTATTATTTGCATAGACTGCTTTGTTGCTGTTTTTGTTTGTGTTAATCAGATTAACCTACAGGGTCCAAGTTAAACTACATGGTCGTTCTCTGCACTTTTGCTGTCTGAAGTACAAAGACAGCAGTGCTGGACTTGTCAATCGCCGTCCATTGGCGTATTTCTTTTGTTTACATGTCACTAATATCACTGAATAAGTGGTTGGTTAACGTGGAACTGTACTTCCCTCTAGGGTTTTCAACAGACTTGTTCCTGGTTAAGGTTATACACTTTGTTGTACGTCGCTCTTGATAAGAGCGTCTGCCAAATGCCTGTAATGTAAAATGTACTGGTGATGTCTTCGGATTTGTCTGACTGTCATAAACCAGTCCACCAGTGGTTTCTTTCTTTTTCAAAACTTTCCAAGCTCCTGTACTTGGATATACCAAGTTTCTGTGCTATTCTTCTTAATGAACCCTTCTGTTCTCTTAGCTTGCAGATTAGTTGTTTTTCAGGCATGGTCATTTCTCTGGTCCTGGTCATGATGGTGTATGCCTCTGACTCCAAATGCAATTTCCAGTGGAGGTTGTTATAGCAGCAAAGGGTGGACAAACTCCATATTAATGCTTATAATTTTGGATTAGATGTTGGATGTTGGGTGTCCACATACTTTTGGCCATGTAGTGTGCATAGCAAAAGTAACAAAGTGCATTCTGGAGTGCACCGTATATTATATTGTACATATTATATAGTCACATATTGTAAAAATATTGCTTACATTTGTAGCGGTGATATTTTTTCTGAAGGACTAAATGCACACAAACTTTTCAGCACAAGAAACAGAAAAACAGGTAATGTGATACATTTGAGTGGAGTAATGCAGAGGACGTGGGACATCTTACACTGTATTCAGAGGATAAAAAGGAACCTTTTGTTATATTTATGGTCCATAACCACAGGAATTTTTCATTTTTGTCTCTAGCACTAGGGGAATAGAATTTTTCCACATGGAGAGAATCAAAAAGGGGCCTCATTGGCCCGTGTGCGAGGGTTAGAGATACAATGCGTGCGGAAGTTCAAACGCTGTTCGCTTGCATGGAGGGAGAGCACTGGCTGCATGTGCACCTGGTAGACTGTACGGAACAGCGAATGCGAGGCTCAGATATGTGATCACATCACTGAGTGTTCTCTCTCAGGACCTGTGCAGGCAGGCCCAGGAGGTGGGGATGCGGGGGCGGGGGCGGGGGTGAGGGGCTGGGTGGGGGCACTGCTGAGATTATGGAGTGATAAAGAGTCTTGTGATGCCATGGGTGCGGCTAAGGGGTTCATTACAGACTCACGTCAGAGCAGGAGGGCATTGGGGTGGGGGGGTGGCAGCCCTCCTGCTCTGACGTGGGTCTCCAATTAACATGTGCACACACACATACACACACCTTCAGAAACACACGTGCACATACACACACATTCTTGCACACACACATGCACACACACAAACATTCAGAAACACACGTGCACATACACACACATTCTTGCTCAGACACACGCACACACACACGCATTCATTGTGCACATACACACAAAAACACCCACACACACACACATACTATGTGCACTAAATGATTTATTGCACTTTTGAATGCTTCTCAAAAGTAAGTGCTGCTTGGTTGTATTTATTTTTTTGCACAAACACCAGAGGCCTAAAAACACTGAATGATTCAAAAGGGATATTATCACAACATGAATGCAGTGTTGCCACTGGAGAATGAGTAATGAGAAGACAAACAAACGCAAGCCCCCGCTGGCCGGGCTGGAAGTATTTTGCTTCGGATCATAACAAATACTGTAATAACTTCCCTTTTCAACATCGCTGGTGGACATTAGGGCAGACTGACAATGGCCAGACATTTCAATGGTTGTGTAAATATTCAATTAGCGAGCCTCAGTTCTGAGTCTCGTACGACGGCCTTCTGACCTTCTGCAGTTGGCGGAGGTCCTTGCACCCAGTCCGTGTCCACATATAGTAACGGCCGGTCGCCCTCAGTGACAGAACACTGGGATAGGCAGCTAACGGATTTCCTGACTGCATTTATTACGCCGAACATTTTTGTTTCCTCGTTTTCGGAAATGTCAACGGTTCCGACAGGTCAGCAAGTGAACATAAACAAGTACATTATTATCCCACACGGTCAGATGAGACGTTAAACCGAAGTCCGGACTCACTGCGGTCATTAAAGACCCCATGACACTCACTGCAGAGAGTAGGGGGTTCCCCAATGTCCTGGCTAACTTGTATTGTAAACGTAAGTATACCTGATAAAAGTAAACTTCGCTTCCTAGTTTCTTGTGAGGGGAGTCAAAAAGGAAATTATCTAAACTCAATGATAAACATTTAACAAGACAAACTCATCATAGCTAATGCACTGGAATGACTGTCGTGAGTGTCTGACCCAAGCCACTGACTGCACATTCACTCTTCATGTGCCCTCCAACAAGGTAATGCGGGTTGTAGCAACATTATGTTTTATTCCTTTATTGAGTCCACGCAAACTTATGTTAACCAGCTAGCTAATGTTACTTGAGATTGCCAGGTGTCGTCGCAACCTTTAGCTAGTCAATTTTTGCGCTACTGTTACTAGTTTAAAAAACCTTTCGGTCATCAATGCATGTGCGGCACGTTAAAGGCAATCACTAGACTAACTTTAATTCTAATGAGTTTAATAATGTTTTGTAGCAAATCCAAAGGAAATCTCAATTCAACAATATTTTCATGGCTACAGATAGAGATAGCAGCAGTAAACACTTTCCTGCTTGGCTAATAATAACAGCAAACGAGCTAGCTAAGTTCATCTTGGTTTGAAAAGCAGTTGCTGTAGCCAGTGTTATTTAGCTTACCTCGATGTGCTTCCTCAGATTTGACGGCACTTATTTCCCTGGGTTGTGGCAAACAAATTAACCTCTACATCTTGTTTGAGTCGTTTTGCACGCCAACAAAGGTAAACATTTCTTTTAAATAAGGCCATTGGTGGTCGTCAGTACACTGGCATTGGAAATGGTAGGTTCGTCGTCGCTCCTAGCGGCCATTTCCGCTTCTGCCATTTCTAAGTCTCTGGCTACTGACTTTAGCATATAGCTACAGTGACTTTTAGCTGCTAAACTGGCACAGAATGAGATTCGCTAGCAAAATTGGCGCTGTGCCGCGTACATGCCATGCAAGTCAAGTCAGTGTACACCATATACAGTTGGTGCACATGATGGCACACGATCTCAATTAAGTCCTACCGGAACTACTTCTCGTCTAATAATACAATTCCCTGTAGATGGCGGTATCACCCTTTATCAGTCACCAAATAATTTTTCAAGGGGGTGGGTGGGGGGAATGACCGTCCATGTTTTCACCACGTTATACATTCGGCTGACGATTAGACGTAGGAAATGTAACAAGTAACGACAGTTGTCAATAGAAATGTATTTCAGTAAAAAGTACATTATTTATTTATCGATGTAGTGGAGTAGAATGGGGGCGACATAGCTCAGGAGGTAAGACTGATTGTCTCGCAGTCGGAGGGTTGTCGGTTCAAACCAAACCCCGCCCTGGGCGTGTCGAAGTGTCCTTGAGCAAGGCACCTAATCCCCAACTGCTCTGGCGAATGAGAGGCATCAATTGTAAAGCGCTTTGGATAAAAGCGCTATATGAATGCAGTCCATTTACCATTTACCAGTAGAAAGTGAAAGTTGCTAATATTGTTTATACTCAGCAAAAGTACAAAGTCGCCTAGGTCCTACTAAAGTATAGTGTAAATGTACTTTTTTACTTACCATCACTGGAATATAATGGCCGGATTGCCATTAAATTTGCTGTGCACCTTCATGTTCCCAAGAGAAAGAATCCTCCTGATTTTGGTGACCACACAATCTTCCCTCTAGCGCCACCACCAGGCCAAATATATAGCAAAATGTAATGCCTCGTCTGAGTGTATTCTTCCTAGTTTGGTATTGCAGTTTGGCTACGTACTGCAATGAAGATGGGTAGTTCTCACATCTTTGCCTCCAAAAAAGGAAAAGCCACTGGTTCAGAGACCATTCCGTAAGTGTAATTGGGCTACATTCATTTATCCATTGTATCGGTATGTCCTGGTTCGACATATCAATTTTTGGTCTGCACATTCCACCTTTGACGAACAGTCTGGACTGTGGGCATCGCTGTTTATTTTTTATTTACCTGACAGCGCGTTGCTATTGGCGTGCTGTTGGGCGAGAAATGTCCCTGCCCAAGTCTTACCAGTGGCATACTGCCCGGCAGAGCAAATAGCTTTCTCGTGTTCCTGCTTCTCAACAAGTGGCCCTCCTTGACGCGGGCGTCAAGAGCGTCTGCTCGAAGAGGGTGCCGACACCGACACGGATCACTCTCACACTTGATCGCCCCGTGTCTGGCAGCGTATTTGCCAATCTGTTGTGCTTGGCATGGTCTCCATGGCGACAGCCGGACTGAGCCGGCTCGCAGTTCCTTTCGCACCATCAGTTAGATTGTGGCGATGATGACGGCCAAGATAGCCTAGCCTAATTGTCTTGTTTTTACAAAGTAGCCCCTTATATTTTATATTATATATTTTTCCAAATTGTGAGTCCTGCCTTCTTTTCTGTCTATATGTACCATCGGTCCGAGAAATCAGAAAAGTTTCAGAAGTGCTATATCAGCAAATATTAGTGTAGCTAAATTAGTGCGTACACCCAGGTTCTTACAGGAGCTAACGTTAGCTAGAGTGCCTGTTTGAACCCTTTGTCATTGCATTTTTGGATTTCCCATATAGTTAAGCCCAAAATACTTCTCCAGGACTATTTCTGAGAAAACCTATTTAGAGAAAACCTGGGAAGCTGCTGAATTAACAATGAAGTCTGACCGTTAAACTAAATTAGATGAAACTGCTACAGCTAGGGCCTACTTGAATGTCTCCCTAGAACAGGGGTCTCCAATTCTAGAGGGCCACAGGGCCCGTTGGCTTCTGTTGTCCCCCATCACTTAATTGTTCAATTTTATGAATTTAAGTCACATGATTTATTGGGTCTCAAATGCTTGTGGGTTGTGTGGCTCTCCAGGTCCATGGCTGGGCATCCCTGATCTCTCTGCTCTTGCTATTTATGAAAAAATCAGCTGTGATTTAAAAACTCCTAAAATAAATCATTAATGATGATAATAATAATAATAATAATAATAATAATAATACTCCTACTCCTACTCCTCCTACTACTACTACTACTACTACTAATAATAATAATAATAATAATAATAATACTCCTACTCCTCCTACTACTACTACTACTACTAATAATAATAATAATAATAATATTGACACAAAGATTGGAGCGCATTCCCTTTATTTAAATGTACACTGTGCATTATAGAAAGGAGCTGGTGTTTATGACATCACACACCTATCAACAATTGGCTTGATAGAACGCTTTGGAGGCCTGCTGTCCCTATACCAATAATTTGGCATGTGGTACGTTTTTTTTTAAGTTAAGCTTGTGGAAGTGTGCGGGAAGGCAGAGGGGGTCAGCCGGAGCAGCTGTCGAACCGCGCGCCTGTAGTCCGTCAGCCAGGGAGGCAGATTGCCCACCGTCTTCATTAGCTTCCAGTAAGTTTCCCATGGTTTTCTGTTCGTCTGACATGTGTAAACTGCAGCCTGTGAGCTGTTAGTTCTCAATAATCACTTAAAGCTTTGCATTCTGACCCACCCACACATCCACCCCCCCTCCCCCAGCGTAAACACACACACACGCGCGCACACACGCACACACCCGACCCCTCTGTTCTGAAGTGATTTGACAAGAAATTTTTAAATGTAAGCATCTGTGGAGCTTGCAAGCTTGAATACAAATTCTCTTTCCCCAATTTTGTTGATTTTCTGTTACCAACAAAAAATAAAAAAGTTGTTTAAGGTATGAGAATAAACCATGTGCATGACTTGCTGACTGATTATTGCTCCAAACAAAAAACAAAACAAAAACCAAAACAATCACCAGAACAATGCATGAAAACATTTTTTATAAATAAAAGAAACAATTCCATTGTGTTTTTTTTTCTAAAGTATAATTTTGGTATGTATACACAATATATATTGTTTTACATCATCACCTCTTTGGAACAACAAAATCAATAAATTAATCAAATAAATAGGAGTTCTATAAACGGAAGCAGCACAGACGGGTTGGCGGCTCAGTTTGAGTATTTGTGGAGTACAGATTTTTGGGAAAGGCAAGGCTCACGGGTGACTGTGTCCCTAAGAAAGTTCCAGACTGGTCAGACACATCGGCGAAGGAATTCTGACAGTTATTTGTCCTTGAGTCTCCAAACAGGGCTGGGGGTGGAAGGGGGGGGGGGGTTGGTGGGATTTTTTTTCCACCACTTATCCTCTTAGCTGAGCATCGATAAGGGCTGGAGGGGCGCTATTCCAAAACAGTGAAGGATACAGAGAGAGTGGGGAGGGAGAGAGAAGTAAAGGTAGAGAGGGAGGGATAGAGGAGAGAGGTAGACAGAGAGAGAGTGAGAGAGCCAGAGAGAGAGATAGAGAGAGAGTACAGTAGAATATAGTTTGGGATTGATGGGGAAAAGGGACAAGGGACAGGGAGGTGGAGAGTTAGAGGCACTTGTGTTCGGGGGCCCCAGAAGGTTGAGGGCAGGGTCAATGTGCCAGTGAGTGGAGCCAGTAGTACAGTCGGTGGCTGTTCAAACCCAGGAATCTTGACAGCCTTTCTCTCCCACTCTGCACCCCCACCCCAGCCCTCCTCAACCCCTCACTCTCACCCCATCACACACGCACAAGCCCTCCCCCTCCGTCCCCCATCCCTTTTCGGGAATGGCGTCCGTTCCGGGGCCGACGGTGCGCATGTTTCTCAGTCTCAACACCTCCTTATCGGTCCCGCGTGAAGGAGAGGGGGGAGGAGGTCGCACGGCATGTGACTCCCCAGGGAGGCTCGGAGGAAGATAACCCCCCCCCCCCCCACAAGAGGGGAGAGGAGGAGAGGGGGCATCGAGGACTCAGCCGGAGAGAAGCGGTGCAGTCCAGCTTGGGGAGGTTTTTGTCTTTGTCAGCCCCCCCCCCCCCCCCTCGCTGGACCGTCGGGAGGGCGGGAGGCGAGCGAAGGAGCGATGATAAGAGGAGAGGAAGAAATGAATCAAGCAATCAGTGTCAGTGGAGGAGAGCCAATCTGTCGCTCCACTGGGCTCTGCAGCCCCTGGCCCGGCAGCAGCGTTCGGCCCTCCGGGACCCTGTGAAAGCTTATTATCGCGGAGGCTTGTGGAAACGCGCAGGTCGTCCAGCTCGGACGTGTCCGGTGAAAACTTTTAACGCTGCCATGTTTTGTGTCCTGGCAGAGTTTTTGTGCGATGAGATGTCCGTTTCAGCGTGTCAGGAAATTCCTGTCTCATGAGGAGATTTGGCGAGTGGAAATTCACACTTTTGGTGGAGGGCGACAGCTCTCTTTCCACAGCTGTTCCTGTAGTTTTCCAGGGAATGCAACACTAAAGTCACAGGGCAAAGTCACAGTCTTGTAGATGCAGGAACCAAAGTATTTAACCCGCCCCTGGTGGACTTTGAGGCAGGAGGTGGACGTTGCCTATTTGAAGGTGGACATCTACTCTAAAGCAATGGCCTCTCTCTTAAAGGGGTTCCTGTACTTCTGTTCTCACCCTCATCGTAGGAGGCCACAGTAACCTGGCGAGCACAGCCAGAATTCTCTCGCCCCGAAAACTCACTTTCCGTTACAGTTCAGGAAAAGAGACACCACAGCCCACAGAGTCAGTCTCCTGATCCAATCAGATATCAGTCCTTAAAACCGCAAACTTTCTCCAGTCCCTCTGATTCACCAACTTAACACATTGGCTGTGGTCTGTAGATAACCCAGACAGAGGCCTACTAGCTCTGTACATTGCATGTGCAGTACTGGCTCTGTCAAGACAATAAATACATACATAAAAAAAACTGAAGAGAAAATGACAATTGGATATCACAAGCTATTCATGTTCCTCAGTCTGTTTCTCCCTATACTGCTGATGTAACATTTGGATCTGACCAACTATGCATGTATATCACATGCATGGTCACTACATTCTGGACCTCCGTGCTGAAATTATGCCTGTAACGCAGGGGTGCACAACTCCCGATTCCTGGAGGGAGAGTTCGGTGCTGATTTTTGCTCCAGCCACAGAACAAAATGTTTTACTCTGACCACAGAAAAATGTTTTACCAAAGGGTACATTTGCAGTCAGCAGCCATGGCATACAACTTTGTCAGGTCAAGTAGATCATTTAGCTAATTCACATAATTGAGAGCAGTTGGCAGTTGAGTTGGCATAAAAACCTGAAATGGATTAGCCCTTTTTGAGCACCCCTGCTATAGAGTAAGCCGATATTTCACTCAGGAGCTAGATGGCTTTTTATTTTTTAAACATTTCGTTGGGTGTGTTCTGAGTGTGTGAGAGAGAAAATGTTACTACACGTCATTGATTCTGATTTCCTGTTTTGTTTTTTTTTTTGTTTTTTTTTTTCATTTCACAGATCACAGATTTATATTAATTATATTGTACTGTACATCATAATTAAATATTCTCTTTCCTGAAATACAAAATATACACATTTACAAGCAGTAAGAACCTACAGCAACTTTACATAAATACACATGGACTCGCACCCTCACCCACTGGCATACATTCCCCACTCTCCTGCCTCCACCTTTCCTGCTATACCAGAGAAACACATTTCTCAAATCGATTCCCAGTCTCTCATTACCACTTTCTACCCCTTAGGCCCAGTTTAGACGTTGGAGCTGGACGAAAGTAATACTTTGACCGTGATATTCTATGGTAATTATGTTATTTTTATAGCCTTCTGATTGGCGCAAATTATTTTAATTTTTTTAAAACTTGTGAAGTGGTGGCTTTCTTTCAGCAAGGTGTTCATCAAATTATAGTCCATTTTGTGTATTTTGTTTTCTGATACTACTTTAAAAAAAAAAAAAACTCCCAATGTCCTCCTCATCACTGTTTCAAGAGTCTAAGCTCCTCCCCCTCCGGAGGGCGGGACTATCGACAGCCGCATTCCGCGACCACCATGCCGTCGTACTTGTACTTGTAGGTGACCACGCCGGTCTCGTCCATGTACAGGAGGGAGATGGGGTCCAGTTTGGTGGGGACGCAGCAGGCCTGGGAGACCCTCTGTGGACTCTTCATGCTGACCAGGGTCTGGATGATGGCGTGCTTGGTGGGCGTGACGTGTTTGGTCAGCGGGAAGTTGCAGACGCCGTTGCACTCGAAGGCCTCGTAGCCGGTGGGCGCCAGGATCCACGAGTCCCAGCCGATGTCCTTGAACTCCACGTAGAGGGACGTCTTCTTGCACTGGTTGGCCTTGGCGTTGCGGCGAATCCTGGAGGCCGTGTCGTAGATCAGGTTGGAGCGCATCTGAATGAGCGCCTCTTCGTCCTCCTCCGCCTCGCCCTCCCGCTTTCCCCTGCCCTCCCCGTCGCCCCAGAGCCCGTTGAGGTCCAGGTCCAGGTTGTCCTGGAGCCCCGCGCCCACGGTCTCGTGCCCGATCATCTCGTTGATCTCCCGCTTGTCGCCGCGGTGGTCGCTGCTCTGGTCGTCGGAGAACACGATCATCAGGGGCTTGTGTTTGGCCTCGGGGCTCACGTCGATCTCCATGTCGCCCCCCAAGGCCCCGGCCGCGGCCCCGGCCCCGCCCTCTGCCTCTGACTCCTCCTCCTCGCCGGTGAGGCTGGCGATGTGGACCTCCAGCCTGTGGGTGGTGCCGTACTCTGACTTGCGCCAACGGTGGACGGCGGCGGTCAGGTCGAAGGACTCCCAGCCGTTGTCCGTGCCGTAGACCCGCCGCGAGGCCAGCTCCAGCAGCCTGGCCTCCCCCCCTCCTCCGCCCTCCTCTCCTCCTTCGCCTCCTCTCATCCTGTCGCTCTCGTCTCTCATCTCGTCCCCCGTTCTCCCGGCGCTCTGCCCCCCCTGGACCTCGAACACGGTCACCCTGCGGTCCACGCCGGCGTAGATGTGCCGGTCTCGCTGGACCAGGGTGTACAGGCGCAGCTCGGCGGAGGTGACTCGCTCGTGGTGCGGGATCGACACGTTGAACAGCAGCGGGTGCTTCCTCACACCACCGCTGCCGACGCTGTCAGGAGAAGTGTCTGCAGGAGAAGCAACCGACCAATCATACGTTACTTTACTGCATGGTCTCCATAGCAACCAAGCAATCACACGTTACCTTACTGCATGGTCTCCACTTGCATGGATTATACATAGTAACCAACCCATCACACGTTACTGTTCTGCATGGTCTTTACTTGCATGGATTATACATAGTAACCAACCCATCACACGTTACCATTCTGCATGGTCTTTACTTTCAGTGCATACTTGCATGTAATTGGGTGGTCTGTATTTGCATACTGTATTTGTGCACAATTACACTTCATACACACGCTGGTATGTGTGCCCAGTATTTAAGTATGATTATGGGCATATTACAGTAATGATCAGGGTCCAACCAGGTTCACTGAAACTTTTTCTAAGCTTTCATTTTCTAAGCTTCAGTACATGCAGTTGGCAAATGCTGCACCTCTTGGTATTTCATGGCAAATGATAATTTACATGGGAGGAGCCCAATTTCATGAGAATAAGCTGATTTCATGGTCCATAACATTTTCACTGCCTTAAATTTCATAGGGCCCTAGTTAGAAAGTATTTATTATTCCTGATAATTATAAATAATAAAATATAACATACAGACAGTCTGGCGTAGACTTTGGTTAGGTGTTGCAAGTTGTGAGCACTTGCGCTAATTATTTGTATTTCAGTATTAACAGCATTTAAAACATTATTGTTAATAAAGTGTCTAAAAATGCAGATCTGAGGTTAGAAAACTATTCTTTTGGTATGAATTAGTATAACTGGATAAGAAAATAGCCTGGATAATGGTGTTTAAAAAAAAAGAAAAATTTATTCCTGGATAAGAAAATCATTTGTGGATGAAGGATTTTTAAGATGCCGTAGAAGTCTAATAAGTGATAAATACAGAAGAATCATAATAATTTGTTGGCTTTTGTTTTTCAAAATTTCAGTCAATTTGATTTATTTAAATTCACTCAGTTAATTGATACAATTCCCATAGATCATTATTAATTCATTTCATTTATTGAATTGACTGAAGTGGAATGGAATGGGTCTATTGTATGGTGCATACTTCTGCACCACCTGCATGGCAAACTAACCCTCCGCCATTTTCATTGTAGTTTCTACATTTAATTGGGAGGTATTTTATATTTGCGACAAGCTGTATTCTAGTATATTCTTGCTCATCGCTGCAATAATTCACCCTCCAGAATATCTGAAGCAATTGAACAATGCAGTGGATTTTGAAGTCCTCACAAAGCATTATGAAATTACGAGAACTTTGTGAAAGAAAATTGCGTTGCTTTAAAGGTGAAAAGATAAAACCAGCATGCCCATTGGCTCCCTAGGACCAGGGTGGAAGACCCCTGCAAGAGCACAGTAAGGAACATGAAGTGGACGGTCGTGGGTGGGTCTGGCGGGGTTACCTTCATTCTTGAAGCTCCGGACGATGTTGGCGGCCGGCATGGCGGTGTGGTCGTTGGCGAAACGGTTGTAGAGCTCCATCATGTACTCGGGCGGCTCCGCCCGGGGACCCCCGTTGGGCTGCGGAGGGGGCCCCAGACCCGTCAGGTTGAAGGTGCGGAGGAACTGGCCTCGCAGGGTTTCCAGAAGGTTCTGCATGTCCAGCTCGCCGTCCTGCTCCAGGAGCGAGGGGTCCACGAAGCCCCCGTGCCCGTTCCCCAGGCCCGGGGCGAGACGGGGCTCCTCCGGGGACAGAATGGGGCTCCCCTGGCCCGAACGGGGCCACAGCAGGAGAAGAGGGAGAAGGGGGATGAAGGTCATCACCGTGGCAACAGCCATTGTCATGAGGAAAGAGTTGGGTTCCTGGGTCCTTTTCGGCAATATGCACTGTAATCTGCAGGCACAGGTATCCAACCAATGGAAATGATATTTGTTAAAATAATAGACGCACAAAAAATCATATAAATTTTCCACGCAAAAAAAGACAAAAAAATATCTTCAATCTCCTCTCCTGGGCTCCTCTCTTTCGCTTCTCCTTCTTGTGGTTTGTTGTGAAATGTTTTATTTTTTTTTAAAAAGCAAGGTGAGTCCTTGTGGGTCTTGTGACAGGGTACGAGAGGCTGGCGGGATTTGTCAACCCCTCCGTACTGACAGGTTTGTCAGTGCTGCTGCCCTCCTCTCGCTCGTGTTGTGACTTGTGACTGTCCCCAACCTTTGGCTCGGCCCTTTTATCGGACCCTTTTTGTCCGACGCACGCTTCTCGTCCGCTTTTTTCCCCTCAAAGTTTACGTCCGCGGCGCGAGTGCGGCTCGATCCGGTCCCACTGCGGCATCTCTTTACTCCTGTTTTGACTTTTTTCTTTCTCTCTCTCTCCTTCTCTCTTTCTTTCTTTTGCTCCCTTATCTGTGAAATGGGAAGCTCTGCATTTTTTTCTGTGTGTGTGTGTGTGTGTGTGTGGTGTCCCTATGTGTGTTCTTATCAGGACCCTTTCCCTAATGAGGTCTTTGTAAACATCGTTGCGATTCGGGGTTCTGCAGTTTTCTTGAGAGTTTGGCGGTTTTTATAGTACTTTATGGGTGGGATAGGAAGAGAATAACATGTTGGCCTGTTCATTTATTTCATAAACTGCGTATTTAGGAGGATGAGTTCCTGCTTCATTGACCGTTTCTCAGATAACCTCCTCAGTCTCTCTCACTTGCTGGGTCCTGAATGCAGATTGCGCTGGGATGTGCGTTTGGTGCATACAGAATCCTAATAATAAAATGGAAATGAAATGAGGTGTGGTGAAAGATGAACTGAGGCGGAGTACTGATAGATTAAAAAGCTGGAGTGTATCACTTTGTCATTTTGTGCCATTTGAGGGAAGACATTGGAACAACTTTTTAACAATTTTGGTGAAAAGCTTAAAGAATGATATATTTGTTTTCAGTATGCTCATAAAACAATTTTTTGAAGGGATTATAATGTTAATTTAGATTAATAACCCCTTCAAATGTATTTTCCAATATGAAGTAAAAATAAATGTTCTCGTTCTCTGCAAAGATTAAGAAAAAAATACACTTTAGAAATTTAGAAAAGTAAACTGCTTGTTGCAGAGAACTTTAGATTTCAAGCGCCTGAAAACTACACGTGCGGCAGGATCAGGTACATAAACTGCAACAGAGCCAACAGTCGGAAACTGCTTTATCACTTTTTCGTGTCACTTAAAAGCTCGGACAATGTGTCACCTCGGCCCTCAATTGAACCCCGTTTCAAACGCACGGTCCGAAGCGGCGGCTTCCGAGGAGATGCTCTTGAATTGTCCTACCGTCCCGTGGGCGAGGGGTTCCTCCATCCCCGGAATTCTTCTCGCCGGCGATAGCGGTGGCGCACCATGTCGAGTGCCCTAATATGGCGGCGTAGCTCCGGAAAAGATTGGAATGCCCGCGCGGAAATTTTCAGCGGGGGGGGCTGCTGTTGGAACTGGGCGATTGGCCGGCGCTCGGCAACGGTCGACTTGTGAGACTCGCGCACGCGTCTCCGCAGGGTGTCGAAAAGCCAATTAGCCGGCCGGGACTGAGGCCAGAGCCGCAGCGAGAGGCGGCCGCGCGGACGGAAAGAGGCGGTCGCGTAGCGCTCTCTCTCATCTCATCCCTGCCCGTCTCCCGCCCCGTTTCTCGCCCTCTCTCCTTCCATTGACGCCCGACTAGTTCTTATTTGACGGCCCTGACTGTTCATCGATGCGTTTGACGCATAAATTCCATAGTTCCACTGTGACTCGCCAGTCGTTTAGTAATGATCTGAGGCACGGGCCCAGGCCAGGGGACCACAGAGCCGCAGGGCCTGCAGGTTTGTGTTGTTCTTCCACCGGTAACCGAAGCGTTCGAAGCGGCCGACTCACCTCGTCTGGCTTCTTGGATCTAAACTGTTAGCAGAATTTAGGGTGCAAGCAAAGACCGGCTGGCCTAGCAGCTGTATGGGAACCAGGACTGGGGGGGCACTCCTGGTCTGAGGGCTCGATAGCATTGGCGCAGGCTTGTACCGAACTGTCCGCCGTGACCTGACCTCACCGGGCACACCCTGAAGGCTGAGAAACGGATGACGCGGGAATCCATCCCTCCCCTGTCACTCAGCCCAGGGTTTGAAGCTCGACAGGCTTGCTGATATCTCTCCCACAGGAGCTTACGCAACGGCTCTTTCTAACAAGCCACCTCACACACCGCTGGAATCCGCGATAATGCCTCCGTCCCCACACACACGCGCGCGCACACACACACACAACCAAAAATGCACACACACACGCACGCACACACATATACACAAACATACATGCACACACACACACACATACGCACGCACGCACAAATACACACACACACACATGCATGCACACACACGCACATACACACACGCACACAGGGGCCCCCAGCAATCTAAAGGCATTCCTGCCATCGTTCTGGTGCCCTGAATGACCCCATATCAGCTGTAACCCACTGTCTCAGCTCTGACCCCTGAAACCCCCCCCCCCCCCCAGAGACCCTAACTCCCTCTGCCTCCCGGTCATATTAAGATACCCTCTTTTGATCGGTACAGATATGTGTACCCAGTAAAATGTCCAGCGTTAATTTGACTCTAACAGAGTGTATATAACAGGGACCATCTGTACTCTGTAAGAGTTGATTTAACACTGAACATTTTACTGTTTAAGCAGTGCAGCTTGGAACTATAACTTTCAGAGGTTCACATCGAGCATGACCTACATTTAGGCCTTTAGCCTTTAGACACGCTTATCCAGAATGACTTACAGAGCTTATACACTTTACTTATGATCCTTTCATGCAGCTGAATATTTCACTGAAGCATTTCAGCTTCAGAACCTTGCTACAACCGTACAATAGCAGTGCCCCAACTCTGAATCAAACCAGCAAACCCCATGCTATAAGCCCAGTCCCCTAACCATTACACTGTAAGAACAGGCTGTAAGAAAGGGGGGGGGGTGTTGGCGTTTCTTTTTGTAGGTGAGGCTTACTAAGTGAGGCTACTGCCAATGCACTCTCTCTGTAACCACACTTCAGACAGGAAGCAGGTGGCTGTCTGGAATTCACTGTATTTTGTGAGTTTATGGCAGCTAAACAATGTGCTAAATCAATGTGGCAGACGAAGCAAAAACAAACAAACAAAAAAACGTAAATTACGATGAAAATAACTCAATTTTTCCATCACCCCATCAGTCCCATGATGTTTACAGTAAGCTGACAGAAGGAATTTGGAAGACTCAGCTACTGATTCAGGAGAAACGGATTCACGTGTTTATTTTTTGGGCACACATCACCAAATACAGAACAAGATGCAGTTATTTGAAAAATAATTACGTTCCATGGCAGTTTTCACTCTGCGGGCTATTTAGCTAAAAACCTGTTTCTGGCAAATTAGAACAGATTTACTTCATCCTCTACCAATGATGCATTTGTCATTATCATTTCCAGGGATTACAGAACATACAAGTTAATACCTTACATAAGCAATGTCTTTAATTCACCACTGAGTCATCATTCTAATTTATTTTACCGTTAAATCATTTCAAAATGTAATGGCTTTGTAGAATAGCCTCCTTGTGGATGTGAGCACATCTTTTAAGTCCTGCTTTTACTTTTGTACCCGTTTGCAATATTACTGTTCTTATTTTATTTCATTTTAGCAGTATACATTTTATATATATATATATATATATATACACAGTACTGTGCAAAAGTCTTAGGCACCTGTAAAAAAAATGCTGTACAGCTAAGATGCTTTCAAAAATAATGAAATGAAAAGTTATAAATATCAAAAAAAATAATATAAAGAGCAGTAAATAGTTAAAAACTAAATAAAATCAATGTTTGGTGTGACCACCCTTCGCCTTTAAAACTACATCAATTCTCTTAGGTACACTGTCCGGCAGTTTTATAAGAAAATCGGCTGGTAGGTTGTTCCAAGCATTTTGGAGAACTTGCCACAGTTCTTCTGCAGATTTTGGCTGTTTCGCTTGCTTCTGGCTCTTGATCAAGTTTTTATCTGAAAAGTAGTCTATTACTTAAAATATTACTTTATTTAACAAAATACAGAAACGTATCTATAAAATTTCATCTTTTGGAAAATTCATGTTTGGAAATCTCAAATTTGCTCTTTTCTACTGACACACTAATGCAGAAAACAAAAAATAAACATCTAAGACCAAATATATACTATATATTATATTTAAAAATCTAGGGTGCCTAAGACTTTTGCACAGTACGATATATATATATATATTAAAAAAATTCTATCATATTCTGACTCTCATTTTATTGATTCTCCTTTCTTGTAAAGGACATTGCATTGCACTGTGCTGTGCTGTATAAAACGTACTATATAAATACAGTTTATTATTATTGTAACAGTGGCTGTGGTTTTGAGCCCTGGTCTTGGGGTGTCCTGTTTATTATTCAGCGGCGATAGAGTTGTTTTGACTTGGGACCTGACAGGAAAGAGCGTGAGCGTGCAGCGACGGACGGGCTCGCTATCAGTGTGGGAAACGGCAGCCAGGGATGTGTGCGCATGATATCCCCTGGACAACTCAAGACACAAAATGGCCGAACAGCGCGGGGCTGCTGTTTACTGCGGTTCGGCTCACTGGCAGGTACAGCCGACACAGACTGGAGTCCTGACCGGAGGTCAGCTGCCTTCAGCAGCACAAGAGCCCGTCTCAAAAACACGTTCTTATAAAGCGCACGTTTTTAAAAAAACGATGTCCGTCTGCCCACAGAACCCGCATCCCCAGGGCACGCGTTCAGTTAACCAATCGGCAGTCTGAGTTTCGGGAGGGTGGGGGTGAAAGGTCAGGGGTCTTAGGGAGTGTTGGCCCCGGATTAGGGCCGGATTGGGTAGGGGTGGGCGGTTCTGGTTGTTCTGGGTTCCGGGGTGCTTGCGTGAGCGTGACGGTCCCACGGCGGCTCTACGGCGGCCCCACGGCGGTCCGGCGGGACAGGAAGCTCTGGATCTCCCGGTCCAGCTCCTGGTTGCGCTGCTCCGCCTGGTCGCGGCTGCGCTCGGCGTTCCTCAGCCGGATCTCCAGCGACGTCACCAGCCGCTTCTCCGCGTCCAGCGCAGACTGCAGCTCCGTCACCCGGGCAACCAGCTCCTCGTTCCTCCGCTGTAGACTGGGGGAGGGGGCAGAAGTGTAAACATTTAAGGGCGGGTGGGCAAATAGTTTAGATGCCTGTAAAATTCCTGCAAATTGATAATGGTTTAAAAAGAAACTTTCACAAATATTAATACAAATACAAAATATTGTGTTTATAATTATGTTTCCTTGACTATTCAAAGGGATCTTCAGGAGTGGTTTAAAAAATTTTTAATTATCGTAAGAGGTTAAGTATTTGACCTTAAGGTAACGGGATGTTCTTCCAGAGACTGGAACATAACGCAAGACACACGTATGCACTTGGCTTCAGTTGGAACCACTGAGCTAAAGTGGAGCCACTTCCAGCTTCGTACACCGTTTGTATGTCTGAGGTTCAACTGCCAGTAAGTCCATTAGTATCAGTGCCTGTTTGTAAATAATTAAAAAAGTATGTTAGTATGTTAGTATGTCGCCCCGTGCCACACACACCTGGTAACGAGGCTCTCGGGCGTGTCCTGTGTGTTCTTCTGGGGTCCTGTTTTGGCCTCCGAGCTGGGTGTGGAAACCACACTCCTCGCCGTCTCCGCCCTCCCCTCTGCCCTCTCCTCCTGGGGGGGCCGGGTTTGGGGCCGGGTTTGGGGCTGGGCGGGGCCGCTGCTGGGTTTGGGCGGGTCGGGCTTGGTGGCGATCGCGGCGCCCCTCTCCGTGGATCCCCCGCTCCTGGCCGCGTGGTCCCCCTTGCTGGTCGCCGTGAACAGCGAGACCCTCTGCAGGTCCAGGATTTTGAAGATGTCCTCGGACAGGGTCCCCTTCTCCTCGGGGAGGCCCCCCTTTGCGTCGTCCTCCAGAGCAGGAAGGGTGGGGCCCGCCATCGTCCCCCGGAGACTGCCCTTGTGGAGCCCCGCGTGCCCCACCCCCTCTCTGGCCCCCAGGGAGGGGAGGGTCTGCGTCCGCTTGCGGGGGCTCCCAGTCCAGGGGTCTGCCATTAAGGAAGAGGAGGAGGAGGAGGAGGAGGAGAGGGAGGAAGGGCAGGGTGGCTGTGCAGGGGTGGTGACCTCTGACCCCTCGTCATCTCCCGCCTCACCTCCCAGCGTCCCAGGACCGTCCTCCTCTGGGGACTCAGACAGAGTTTCGCTCTGGAGAAAGGACACCAGCACAGTGAAATCAGGAGCGGTCTTGAAGTTAATAACTGGTTGCATCACCTTTAACGACAATAACCGCAACCAAGCACTTCCTATAATATAATAACCAGTCTTTCACATTGGTGCGGAGGGCTATTAGCCCACTCTTCAATGCAGAAATGCTTTCATTCAGACAGGCTTTTCGAACCATGAACTGCTCATTTCAGGTCCTGCCACAGCATCTTTATCGGGTTCAAGTCAGGACTTTGACTAGGCCATGCCAAAACTTAAATTTTGTTTATTTTCAGCCATTCAGATGTGGACTTGCTTTTGTGTTTTGGATTATTTTCTTTCTGCATATGTTCTTACTGTGAAAGGCTGTATTGTGCCAAACACAATGGGACCCGTGTCATCCATCGGTCCATATAACATTATCCCAAAAGGCTTGGGGATCATCCATGTATTTTGGATGTTTTTCTTTTTGCAAATGTGAGATGAGCATTGATCTTTCTCTTGGTCAGCGGTGGCTCCTGCATTGCTACTGCTCCAAACAATCCCATTTTTGTCTCTTTCTCATTGTGGAGTCATGAACAGTGACCTTAGCGGAGAGGCTTAGCTAGAGAGGCCTGCAATTCTTTGGATGCTATTATGGGATCTTTTGTGACTTCCAGGAGTTTTAGCAGCGTACTTGGAGAAATTTTGGCAGGCCACCCCGGGGAAGATTCCCCACTGTTCCAAGCGTTTATTTGAAGACAATGGCTCTCATTATGGTTTACCGGAGCCCCAGAGCCTTAGAAATGGCTTTGTTTTCACATCTCTACTGGAATTTTCTTTGATCATTGAATAAACAAAATAATAATTTTGAAATGAGTTTTGAGTTTTCTCAGGTTCCCCTTGTCTAACATTACATTTTGTCCGAAGATCTGAAACCATTCAGTGTGTGTCTGTGTGTGCGCGCTCGCATGTGTGTGCGCGCGTGCGTATCTGTGCGTGTGTGAGTGTGCGCGCGCCTGTGTGTGTGTGTGTAGAAGCCGTTATCCACACACACCTCGGCAGCGTCCCATCCCACGAAGCTGCGGGGCACGCTGTGCTTCTTGCGGGCCGTTTTTTTGGAGGGGGGCGAAGGCGGCACGTCCTTGGAGGGGGGAAAGAGGCTCTCGTGCTGCCGGATCATCACCGTCATCAGCTTCTGGATCTGCGACGTACCTGCGCCGTAACCAGGGAGATGGAGTGGGCACAGGGCACACAGCCTCCTCAGTCCTGGGGCAGATCCCAGGTTATTTCCAACAAAACACCGCCAAGCAAAACACACACTCATATGGAAATACTCAGAAAATAGACTGCCAGTGATCTCCAGGTTTTCACTGGTGAAAAGTGTTTCTTTTTTTTTTAATCAATGTTGTTTTTGTGAAAAATGTTCTTTTCTAAAAGGACTTTTTTGTGTTACCACTTCTGTGTTACTTCCCACATTTTGCGTCAAAGCTACTGCTTTTGTGTTACAAATGCACAATTTATGTGTTACAGTGGGAGACTTTTTAATGCGGACTGTGTTGAATGCAGCACAAAATGTTCTGCCCTTAGGCAGACATGGAGGAAAACTGACACGTTATATGTTTTGTTTTTTCCATATATATCCAATATATCCTGTTTTGAGAGTGGTAGAGGCCCTCTGGGTTTTCTTCCCCTCCTTGCACTACACTACATACTGCTTACTCTTTCCCTTAGGTATTTTCTTTGTTTTTTTGACTAAACTTCCTGAAGCGCGTGACACAGGTCTGGAACACATGCCAGTGTGAGTGACAGCACAAAGCATGCAGTGACAGACTGAGACAAACATTTTGTCTGCGGGCAGTATCTATGCGTTAAAGCGTCTTTCCCACTGTTTTATAATGACAGCGATTTCATAACCTGTGTACCAGCTATTACAACGCTCGGCACTGGCTCAATACACTGGCTCAATACATCCAAATGCTTTAACAATCATCTGACAGCCACCTGAGCGGCATTTGTGCAGGCTGGATAGAGAGGGGTAAACCAACGGACCCATATGCGAGTCCCCTGGGGGAGTGCATGCTACCTGTGGCTACCTGCAGCATAGAGGTCAGGGGTCGTGAGGCAGTGTAGTATAATGGCTAAGGAGTTGGTCTTGTAACCTAAAGGTCACAGGTTCGATTCCCCGGTAGGACACTGCCGTTGTACCCTTGACCAAGGTACTTAACCTGCATTGCTCCAGTATATATCCAGCTGTATAATTGGATACAATTCTCTGCTCTGGATAAGAGCGTCTGCTAAATGCCTGTCAGGGGTCAGGGGTCAGGGGTCAGGTGACTCACCTTTCATCATGGTGACGGGGTCCTCTATCTGCGGCTTCAGCAGGTTCACCCCGATGACCGTGGCCAGGTTCTCCACGCTCATTTTATTCACCTTGGAGTTCTGCTGAACTTTGTACAAGAACCTGCCGCAGAACAGAACCACCGCTGCTTATCGTCCAGGCCCAGACGTTCAGGCCCACCTGCTTTATTTGGGACGCTAACATTCCCGTAGATTTGCGCCAATATTCAGAATGTTCTCATCAGTACTCAGGGCTAAGATTCCTCACGTATATGCGTGTACAAATCTGGCGAGAAACATGCAGAGGTGGAAAATCCAGGTTCGGAAAGTAAAATTCCACCCCAGTACTTTGTTCCAATCGCCTGGATTTGCTAATTAAGCACAATTCTTCAGTCAGGAGCTAGAGCTAACTGGTGAAATCAGTTGGCTGAATCCATGGGGGACAGAAACACACGGCGGGACTTTTACTTTGTGACTCCCCGGACTTTCCACCTCTGGAAACGAGTTTCACTGAGAAGCGTGAGGGGGGTCTGCCAGAGAGCGCCTTTAAAATGCTGCTGCCATTGAAGTTCTTTCAATCACGCGTTCGAACCGGGTCTGGTCAGGCAAGACGAAGTCATAATTGCTGAAGCGGAGATAAAAACCCGAAGGTAAACATGAAGCGGCTCGGTAAAGGGAGGCTCGGAGTCCGTCTCAGTGCTATGACTGCGCGCAGCAGGGCTGGGAAACACCCCCCGATCCTGGACGGCTGCATCCGGTCCGGGATTTCACGCCAGCTTCTTGCTTTTAATTATTTAATTAGCCCCAATCGCACACGTGATCTGGCATCAGAGAAACATTCACTGACTGGCGCAAGAATGACAGCAGCCGATGCCAACGGTGCCATCTCCTGAGCCTGACCGAGTTTCTGTTAACCGGCGGAAACAGAGACGTGCGTATCCCCCCCCCGGGGAACAGGGTAGCCCACCCTTGGTGAACAGAATGCCTGCGTCCGCACGAGTCCGTTTTTCATTCAGGGAAAAGGTGGGAGTTACCTGCAGATGTAGCTGAGCAGGTTGTAACTCAGTTTTTTTTTTGGGGAAAAGGTGCGAGTTACCTGCAGATGTAGCTGAGCAGGTTGTAACTCAGTTTTTTTTTTGGGGAAAAGGTGCGAGTTACCTGCAGATGTAGCTGAGCAGGTTGTAACTCTGTTTTTTTTCTGGGAAAAGGTGCGGGTTACCTGCAGATGTAGCTGAGCAGGTTGTAATTGGCTCTCGGGAGGAGGGAGATCTGCTTCTCCAGCTTTTCACGACCCTGAAAGTATGTGGTAGAAACATCACTGAGTGGACATCGGAACCCTGACCGGGCCTGTTTCATTTCTGAAATAACAAATGATGCATCTTCTCCTGTGCTTGATGCACCGCACAGAATAAAAGATGATTGGAATTATAATTCAATACAATCAATGGGATGATGCAATCATGATGAATCACAAGCTCATAATTCTTAAGCACACAAAATTCCACAAGTTGCGTGTGTTTGTGTGTGTTTTCATGCGTGTGTGTGTGTGAGTGGCTTGAAATGCAGCTTATGACACAAGCAGCTCTATTTTACTGTCAAATTTGTCAAAAACTAACATCATTTACTAGTCCCTAACTTGCTTTAGTGTTATGTTGTGTTCAGTCCACTGGACAAGCGCCTTTATCTTTCGGGAGATCACAGGCTATGCGAGGACAAACAAGCGCACGTCAGCAATCAGCTGTCACTCTAAAGCCTTTCTCTAAAGAACCAAACTTTTTTTCGCAAAAGGAAAAGGAATCCCTGAGGAAAAAGGAAATGTTCCCCAAACTGAGGCTGGGCCAGTTTGAAAGATGCCAGCAGCCAGGCTCACACATCTGTTATTCTAATATTAATACAATGTCATAATAATATAAAATTAATGACAACAAGATTCACTAGGAAGGCTCGTTTCCCACATGGGCCGCTGCCATTGCTACTCTTGAGTAATGTACTTAAGCTGAATTGCCTCAGTAATATATCCTGCTGTACGAATGGATTGCACGAGCTCTATTAGGTTGCGCTGGTTTAGGGCATCTGCTAAATGCACTTAAGTGTTTAAGTATCGACAACATCGGTACAACTTACGTTCCTAGCCACTGGTATTAGTATATTGGTTTAAGTGATAGATTTAGATCTATTATTAAAATATACTGATGCTTTCTAAAAGCCTAAGAAACTGTGTGTATGCTGTACAGTAAGACATAAATTAACAGTTAGCTTTTGAAGGTATGGGCGGAGGAGGTTTCCATGACAATATTCAGACAGTTTAAACGATAACCGAAATGTGTGTATCTGCCATGAAGATCACACGGTTGGTAGCGGTTGTCACGGTGACAGCGTGGCACCAGAGCGAGCTCCTACCAGGTTGCCGTTTGGGTTCAGCAGGTGACTGCAGTCCAGGAAGTCCTGGTATTGGGACCAGGGAATCACGGGCTCAGGCAACTCCCGCAGGTACAGCTTGAACAAGGACGCCACCGTGTGGACATCTGTGTCACTGCAGGGCATAAATTACACGCTGTCATTTTCTTCATTCCTGAGGGCGAGCCTGACACATTTCTATTAAATATTTCAGTAATATTTCATAAAATATTCCAGTAAATGATCATCAGGCTTCTAAAGTCTGGTGAGCTCTATTTGATGGCATGTATTTGCAGTGCATTACCAAAAAAAAAATGCATTCACACTAGGTATTGGCAGAGACAGTCAAAAAGTGACTGTTGTATAACAGCTCAGAAACTCAGAGGCTGCAGGTCTTATTCCCTGCTTAGGCACAACTGTTGGGCCTTAAGCAAAGTACCCAAGCTGATCTGCTTCAGTGAAATAACCATCTGTATAGAAAAGTTGTACAAAAATGTATCTGCATAAGTCACTCTGGATAAGGGCATCTGCTAACTATTAAAGACAACTGCGATTATTTACTTTCGTGTTTAGCTATTTCCTTCTGCATTTAAAACGCTCCTTATGCCCCAAGATAAAGATAATACTTCTGACTGGCAGCCCACCAAACAGGCTCACTGCTGACTAGTGACAATGTAAATTGCCATAGCACTGCATAAGCATTTTGGTCTCAAAAGGTCATTACCAAATAATCCTCTAGTGGGCAGTATAAGAGCTCCGTCACTTTTATTAGAACTTTCAGGATTAAGAAACAAAATTAACTCATTTTAAAATACAACTGAATGAAACGGGTTCACAGTGCAAGTGTTCTATCATAGCATGTCATAATATCATAGTAATTGTTGTCTTCGGTTCTTTATATAAAGCACACGCGTAAAGATGCTTTTGAAGGGTAACTGTGGTGAATGTATAATGAAGGTGACTGCGCCAGGCGGGCGTTCAGCAGTGTCTGCTCAGCGCATCTGAAGCAACTCTCTGCTCTCTGCATCGTTCTCAGACAGGAAGTGGTTTCAGCTGCAGGGCTGGCGAGGAGAAACTGAACACGGTTCATCTGTAAAAATCTGCCCCTTCTGCATCTCTCTCTCCTCCCCCCTCTCACTCTCAATCTCTCTCTCCCTCCCTCTCTCTCTCTCACAATCTCTTCTCCCCCTCCCTCTCTCTCTCCATTTCTGTCATTCTCTCTCTCAAATTCAAATTCTAAATGCTATACTGGCATGACCGATTTTGAAATACATATTGCCAATGTTCAGTGACAATAATAACAACGATAAAAGTACTAACAACAACATTAAATTTCAAAATTAAAATATTAGCTCTCTCTCTCTATTACTCTCTTACTCGCTCTCTCACTCCCTCTCTGTCTCTGTCTCTGTCTCTCTCTCTCTCTCTCTCTCTCCATCTCAGTAACCATGCCAACAGACACGCATGTAACGGATGCCTTGAGAGTGACCCTTATCTTTTAAGCTTTGAACATGTGCGGACATTTTCCAGAGGGAATCAAACAGAAAGAAAAAGGGCCAGTTTGAGCCTCGCCATGGCCGCCATGTCCGCCATGGCCGCGAGTTCGATCCCCCCATCTGAAGCAAGTGGGAAAAATGCACAAGCAGCACAGGCTATCTGCCCTCCTTCCAAAGGAAAAAAGAAACTGAGCACAAGCTTTACAAGGAAAAGTAGGCCACCAGGGCTTATACGGGTGACAGGGTGTCATGGGCCCTACCACACAAAGCTCTATACACCACACTTCCTGTGCGCTACGCTGTTATCTAGCTCCCTTAAAAATGACCAGAGTTCTCAGATGACAAAGCCAGCGTCCCGGGACAAGTTGCTTACTTTAACACACTTCAGCACCCTTTAGACACCGAGAACAATTCTCATAGATGTCTGACAAATTTTTAAAGAAATATCGTCTTTTCAAAAAAGCTTATAGCCTATGTTTTGAAATTCTACTGCCATTGAAAGAGTTAAAGTATTTAGAATATGTATTTGACCCAGGTCTGGTTCAGTGCTGTTGTATCTTAAGGACTGGTGTCCTCTAATTCAGCGGTCCTGAAACCGTTCCTTGGGTACCTGCAGCCAGATCCAGGTATTTCAGGTGGTCCATCTGAAGCACACCTGATGTGACCAATCAAGAGCTTTGAGGTGGAACACTCCGAAAACCTGGATCCGGCTGGGGGTAACCGAGGAGGGGTCTGGGAACCACTGCTGCAATGAGAACAGTCGGCTGGTCTGAGATCAGCGGGGGGGGGAAAGGGGAGGCGTCCCGCGCGGCTCACCTGGGAAAGGAGGGCCTCTCCCCCGCGTCGAAGGCGTCCCGGAACTGCTTGACCTGGTTGTCCTGCCCCGGCAGGCGGAAGATGCCCTCCTCGCTCAGCCCGTGCTCCAGGATGAACTCCGCGCACTCCTGCACCAGGATGGGCACCAGGTGGGGGCCGAACCGCCGCTCGTACGCCACCGTGTCGCCCAGGCTCTTCCCAAACACTGCTGGAGGGGAGGGGAGGGGGGGGGGTGGAAGCACGGGAGGCGTGAGGGATTTGGGCACTTACTGGAGACAGGAGAGTGCAAAGCAGCATAAACTGGCTTTATGAATGCTACCACTACTGCTACTACTACCACTGCTACCACTGCAACTGCTACCCACACCACTACTGCTACCACTGCTACTACTACCACTGCTACCACTGCAACTGCTACCCACACCACTACTGCTACCACTGCTACTACTACCACCACCAATGCTACTACAGCTGTATATTTTTACTTAATTAAATTCAGATTAAGTAGCTACCATACTCAAGGTTACAATGGCACCGCCCCATCCGGGAATTACAAGCCTACTTCCCTAAGCACTACGCTACACATCCACTCCTCTACTACTATTTCTACTAAAACATAAAAATAATAATTATTATTATAAAGTGCCGGTTGTCCATGCTACTCAAAATACTTTCTAGATAAAACAAAAAAAGAACAGAAAAGCAGGGGGTGATGCCTGTTTGGACACGTTTGAATCGTTTAATGATTCATTAAATGAATCGTCAGACTTTCATATCCGTTTGGCATTCAAGTACACACTGTCTCTCAAGTTCCTTGTTACATACTGTTCAAATCATTTTCTCAGTTCAAACAGGTAAGTAACTCCCACAGCCAACACTTACGACTGCTCCCTCTCATAAGTTTTTAATGCAGCGGCACAAATCACATGCGTTTGATGCAGGAGTTAATGATTCATTTATACTGTGTCAATCTTTGGTTTCATCCCTGCTCCACAGTCAAAATTTATTCATGAGCACATCGGCTACACTGCTGGAGTAATTCTCCCAGAAAACCCTAATGCAAATGTCAGGCTCTAATTAGACATTTATATAGACCAGACCTGGGTCAAATACGTATTTGTTTTGGATTCAAATGCTATTCTACCCTTTACTGATCGTGCCGGGATGTATTGGAACCAACGAAATGCTCTCAAAAAGTGCAAACCCCGCCTTCTGCTCATATTGGCAGGCTCAATTACACCAGGCAAGATCAACAGAGCACAGACAAGTATTTGAATCTAAAACAAATATTTGACCCAGGTCTGATAAAGACTGGTGGGTGTATGGGGATCTGCTGATCGTCTTTCAGCAGTAACTACAGGTTCCCATGCCGTAGATATTGCATCCCAACTGTGTAAAGACGGCACCATTTTTCACGGAGAACTCAGGTCCAGTATGTCCGTCTGTAGGCGAGGGGGTCTGTACCTCCGCTGGAGGGTACTCCAATCACCCTGCGGAGGGTGCGGACCCACTCCTCCATCTCGTTCTGGGAATTGGCCATCAGGACGTAGGGGTCCCGCTCACGATCCCCGGAGCTGCCTGGGTACAACCAAGAACAAGTAGGGCGTCTGAGACCAGCCGAAATTCCCCTACTGGGGACCTGATAAAGCTCTTCCAGTGCTTAGCATTACAGCCTTCTAACAGCAGACAGTTGGAGATTCACATATCAAGATTTTTCGAGCCCCACGTCAGGGTTTTGGACTAAATGTACATGAAGCAGACACTCTCCAGAGCACGCTACACAATCTGCATTTGTTATTGTTTTCAAAGAATATAATCAATTCATAAATCTGGATTAAACATCCACTTAATTAAATGGTAAAGAGCCTTTACTGCAGGAATCAAGATTAACTGCTTTGCCCAAGGGTACAATGGTACAAGTTATGGACACAGTTTCCGAACCATTGTATTACATGCTCAACCCATAAACAGCATGTACTGTTTTCAGAGACATTTACTGCATTTTCCATAAATGTATTTACTGCACCGTGTGTGAGTTTTGAACATATTTCAAAAAAGGTGGATTCAGGTATTTTATCTGTTGCATAAAAACAATAATTCATCTGTGATAGCCATACAGAAGACTATAAATTCTAAACTGTCAAATTGCCAACAGCAACAGAAAAATGGAAATATGTAACTGGCATGCAAGAATAGTACAAGCACGCAAGAACAGAGAGGGAGTTAGAAAGAGAAAAAGAAGTGAGAGGAAGGGGGTTAGATAGAAAGAGAAAAAGGAGAGAAAGAAAGGGAGGGAGAGAGAGTTAGAAAGAGAAAAAGGAGAGAGAGAAAGGGGGGAGAGTTAGAAAGAGAAGGGGGCAGAGATAGAAAGAGAAAAATGAGAGAGAAAGAGGGAGAGATGGAGAAAGAGACAGAAAGAGACACTGGGGTCGATCTCACCTGGGATAATTTCGAAGAGGAACTTCCCGGGATCATCTGTACTGGACGGCAGCTCGTTCACTTGGCTTGGCCTCAGGTTGATGTGGCCCTGCAAACAGGAGGGAAGCAGCACATATGAAGAGGAAAAGGGGATGAGATTAAAGATCCAGGGAAGAAGTGACCGGGAGTGCAAACAGAAAAACATCCTCCACAGCACGTACTATCAAATTTAGCCTTCCCTTTGGGGTGGAAGTGATGAGAAGAGCGTTTGGCTATTGCCTTTTACATTACTCCCATCCCAGTGCAATTTACACAACTCTTAGCATTTTTACAGAGTATCTACTTATACAGCTGGATGTACCCTGGATTCATTCAGGTTAAGCACGTCGCTCAAGGGTTAAAAAAAAAAAAGCAGTGCCCCAGCTGGGAATCAAGCCTGCAACCTTCGGGTTACAAGCCCAGTTCCCTACTTATGACACTGCCATGATACTAGTCATGATACTCATGATCAACGGTGTGACAAGACGCATGGCAGGCGGGTGACATGACACAAGCTGAGATTTCTGGGCCGAGTCATTCCTCCTAACCAGGCGCTGCTTTGTGCGCTTCGATAAGGTCGTCAATTAGATGTGTGCATCCCACTGGCGTCAGACCTGGGCCAAATACGTATTTGTTTTGGATTCAAATGCTTCTCTACGCTTTACTGACCTTGCCTGGTGTATGGGAACCAATTATATACGCTCACCTTCTGGTCATACTGACAAGCTCAATTACACCAGGCAAGATCAATGGAGCGCAGAAAAGTATTTGAATCCAAAACAAATACGTATTTGACACAGGTTTGACTGGCGTAGGCATGGGCGAGCCAGGGTGGCCCACAGCCCCTTCCACAGTGTCCTGGCCGACACACTTATCTTGGCTGAACCACCACACCACACCCAAATGTAAATGCCCAGCTAGGTACTGTAGCCCTGGCCCACCAAGTTCTATGCAAGTCCAACTGTATTAATATTTCTGCCCGCGCTGCTGGTGCATTCACACGCTTTTATTTTGACCCGTCTTTTGTCACCGCCTCCTCAACTTGAACTTTAAGCCTTTTTGGAGGGTGGGTGAAGGTGTGAAACACTTTAAGCAACACTAAAAGAAGAACCTGATTACCCATATTACTTCTTAACTTAACTTTTGAAATCCTAACATATTAGTAGATTTTCCTTTCCAATGTCAATTTTTTAAATATATATTTCTGACCTGCTGAAAGGAAACTGAAAATGTTTATCTTTCTACAGTTAATTAAAGGATAATATGCAAAACGCTGAGTCTGAACTTGAAAGTAGCAAGTGACAAACTTGAAAAGCACGCCAGAACGGTCGCATGCGTCATGATAAATCTGTGCACCAGAGTCTTGCATTAAAGTAACCACTCGAATGTGCTTAAAATAAAGTATTTGGTCTTCATACGCTTATGCTATACGCTAAAAATGTAGATGGTACAGTAAAACTGCGGTGAAATGACAAGCTATTTATCATTACAAAATAAGCTGGCTTTATGTCACTGTCGAGAGAACTAGTAAGTCACCCAGAACCTATGTGGTGTCCCCCTCCATATCTCACCTGAAAGGCATTATCCTTATCGTCCTTGTAGTAGTACAGGGTATACCCTCTCAGCACGAAGTAGCGTAGCTGCCAGTTCTTCACGATGGACCGTTGCTTCTTTAGCCACCCGGTCTTCAGCGGTCGCTCGGAGGATTTAGGCGAACCCGGCCGGCACGCCCCCGCGCCGCCTTCCCCTGGCATGACGCTCTTGGACCGCGCTGCAGGTAAGAAACCGGGGTTTTCCACACGAATACGAAGGTGGTAGACAGATGGGTACAAACGAAAAAGCAAGCGAGGAGAACGAGGCGGGCTGTTAGAAAAACCTAAAATACCCTAGCCCGAAGTTCAATGCACAGCGAACAGAGCAGCCAATAAATCTTTGTCAATTTCGACGGATAAAGTAATAAATAGAATTATTGTGACGTTAGCGTGTATGTGTCTATTTTTGTACCGTCGCGATCGAATAAGCACACGAGGCTGTTTGTGTCAGTGCGTGTGGTGTCAAAGAGGAAGCGCACTGCCACAGCTTGACCCCAGACGCTTCCTGATGAACACAATGAGTTTGGCCTAACTGATTGTTCTGCTGTTCAGCGACTGTAGGAAAGGCTTGCTTTCCTCGGGACCGTTTACACACGAGCGAGTGGGCGCGCGGACCACTGAAAGAAAAGAATAAGAGGTTAAAATTCCTTCGAATAAAGATAAAACTGATTTCACTTTGCTCAATGCGTGGCAAGTCAAAACCGAACTCCATATATGGACGTGTACGGCGTTGAAACGAGATGCGGAACACTAGCGCTAGGGCCATTACCCCAGTGCACTGTGACGGAGAGCCCTTATTATTGATGATACGTGCGCCCTGCTTGCGCGAGTTTCACTAGCTAGGCGGCTCGTGGATTTACTCAAGTTCGTCCACATATTGCCTATGATTATTCAGTGGGACACTCACCCACCCCTTGTGCCACAACTGAAGACAACGCGCTAAACTCAGAAGCACGCGGCGAGGTCAGCATGTCCTGGGAACGACGCAGAAAAAACCTGACACATTTCAGTTGTCATTTATGCTTGTAACGTAAGCGACCAATCGATGTGTCTGTTGGCGTTTTATGTAAACCAACAACATTTATGTTTAATCTGTCGGTCATGGAGAGGCCACAGTTACTCCATTTTAAGAATTGCCCCCTTGTGAAACTGGGTTGGAGGAAAAACTGGGCAGATAAGTATAGGAAGGAGAGCAAACAGAAACAAATGAATGGTGAAGTATAGGTTTAAAGGGAGGCATGGAAGTGACTAGCGAGATAACTATTAAGTCCTCAGCTGTTGTCGATTCACTGTGAAGCAGGAGCAGATGAGAGACGTTCCAGAGGGCTAAACAAACAGGAAGAGGCAGCGCGAGCCACTGCACGCTGAGGCTTTTGAAGGCCACCATCAGAACCACAGCCTCTGTGGTCTGTTTTGAGAGCCCTGTCCCTGGCGAGCGCAGACAGTTCGAAACCCATGCACACACACCACCACATCGCATGTACCACACCCTCGCAAGTAAAAGGCTGTGATGCAGCTCCAATCAGGTTTTTTTCTAATCAAAAAAGAGATCGGGTATACTTATACTGTCTGCTTTAGCAACGTGGGAAAAACAAACAAATGCTATATCAAGCAATCCCTATTATGTTTATAACAGAAGAGGCGGGAATAATCATTTTGACTGTGACAGGACTTCTGGTATTCTACCTGCCATACGCGACTGCACCAGATAGAGGTTAACTGTGCAATTGAATGCTTTAATTGATCAATTAAGTGCCGAGTGACAACAAAAATCAGCAGAGAGCCTGCCAGGACCAGGAATGAAGATCACTCCTATAAAGGGTGGTCCAATCCCACGTTGTTCCCCTGAATCCGGGAATATCATGTTCATACATCTGGAATGAGCAGTAAGGCTGAGCTGTCCAGTTCGGGAGAATTACTCATGGTTTTTACTATGAAATGACTGCAAAGCCTCCAGCTACATTCGGATACTGTTAACAGAATTCGTAGCTGCGAATTCCAGTCATGAATGACATTCGACTGGCTAATTTCCTGTCATCCTCCGTGCTTGCGTAGAATGTACCCTTTTCACACTAGTAAAGAATTCCCTTTCCGGGAAGGGATGTCAACTTCCCACCCTGGATGTATATAGTGTCTGCTGGACTTTGGTGCACCAAGAAATTTTCTGCTAATAGAGAAATGCTGCTCGATTGAAAGGAAGCTACAAAAAAATAGCAGATGGCACAGCCCTCGGGAACACTGCTGCCGTAGAGGGAGAATGTGTCACTAGTCTGAAAACATTACGCTTGACCACCCCCCATTGCTTTGGTCAGCCTTGCCTCATTGGCTAGCCAAGGATCTCAGTTCTGACTGCAGTGTACTCTCACACCACCACTTTTCTCTGGTATCCGGGTGGAAACCTGGTGCAATGCCATAAATTCGTAGCGCCGCTGCAAAAGTATCCTGCGGTTGGGAAGACGCGTGTAATTATCCCGCGCTCATCATTACTGTTGTCTGACTATGACACCTGAGACCCACTGGTATTTAAACACAGTGAGGGAGACCGTGGGCCTACAGAGCACTCACATGCAGAGATTAGACCTGGGTAATGTACAGACACAAGGCAGTGAGGTCACTACGCTCTCTGTAAGCAAAGGAAGCTTTACTATTTATGGTTCTGCTATAACACAGGCAATCAGGTACTGTAAAACGTCTCTCATTGCATCAGTTTCCGGCTGTCAAAACCCAGGGACAGACAGAGAAAGAGTGGGAGAGTGATACAAAGTAACAGAGCGGAAGTAATGTGTGTGTGTGTTCGGGGGGGGGGACTTCCAATGTTGCAAAACATTTTTCAATGCGTTTCCATCTTCGGTGAAAAATGTTTTGATGAGAAGCAGGGGACTTCGATAACTTTGCTTCTCAGTGTTACGTGTCAGTGCCCCCCCCCCCCCCCCCGTTTTGTTTTCAACAGAACCGTTTACCAGAAGCCCTTTGCCATGTGGAGCCCATTACAGTATGTCTTTGTGCGTCTTACATTGGACAAGACTTGTGCGTCGGCCAAGTGCGTCCAGTCTGAGCTGATGTAAGAACAGCAAGTGCATTTCATTAAGAAGGCGCTTTAAGACCCTAGGAATTTTGACGAGCTTTAACACAATGCACATTTTAAATCAATCATGCAGACGGTTAAAGCTGCTGACTAGAACGAAATGGAGGACAAGATCCTCCTGTGCTATGTACAAATCACAAGGGGCCATGGCTCATCATCTTACTAAAAATAAATGAATGCAAAAGGGTAGACAAAGGTTTAAAAAGAAAAACAAATGAAATGAATGACTAATTGGGTCTTGGCCCAACTCACTTTGAGGATTTAAAAATGAGTTTTGCACAGTTTTTGTCACCCTGTTCCAAAGCGCAAGACTCAAAATGGTTCTCGTGAACCAAAACTGGCCATACTTTCCTGGAGATCAAATTAAAGGGAATTCAATTGGTTTTAATGATAAAAGGGAAGATGTGTGAAATGTACAGGGGACTTTTTGTTCCTGGGCTAAGTTTAGTGAGAGAGCACAATATCAGCTCTGGATGTGTGAAATGCACAGGGGACTTTTTGTTCCTGGGCGAAGTTTAGTGAGAGAGCACAATATCAGCTCTGAAACTGACCAAGGGCACGGACGGTGATACTAGTATGTTACCATAACCGAGATGAACACTGGCCTTCCAATGCCAAAGCCCAGGCGATGATGTCAGAATCCACAGATCATGACAGCATCATAGGCTTTTCACACACACACACACACACACACACTCAAACTCCTGGACGTTCATGTGCACATCCATTTCAGAGCTAACCCCATCCTCATATCTCCTAATTGCTCAAATTAGCTAACCAGCACGTGCAGTGTACTTAAACCCAACCACTCCTCTCGCATAGCAAACACGACACTAAATGCTTATTGAGCAACACGGCACTTGTGCTGCCTCCAGGTATGGTTTATCACTTGTAAAAAATGTTTGAGGATATCCAACCAAGAGATTGGGAAAATGAACTAAAAGCACAATACTGGGCAGTGTTAACTAGAAGAGTCCCTTAATGAAGTCATTAGTCAGGATTACTCAGGAGCCTAACACCCCGGCCGCAGGTTCTCGACCAACGTAAGCTTCTAAACAATCAGTTCTCTTGGCATGTAGCACGAGCAAGTAGTTTCCATGAAAAACACCTAAATTAAACTACAATTTTTTTCAGAGAGGGTATTTTCAGAACTCCTAACTGTGCCACAGGTAAGCCTCAGATCACACATATGGTCTTTCCACTTGTGAATTTGTAAGGTGCAAACCCACCCAACCCCACAAACACACACACACACACACCAAAGCCATAAACCAGAGATGCTAAAATAAGTAGCCCGCCCCTGTGGAGGGACTCTTACCTATCTTGTTGGTCTCAGCTCTGAAGGTGCTGAAGTCCCAGTTGCGAGGCAGCTTGAGAGACATTGTCCTTTACGTGAAAGGGCAGTTTGCACACACACACATACAGACAGACATACACACACACACACGCGTGCGCTCACACACTCTGCGAGCTGTACACATGCAGCCTCTCCGTCCGCCACATACATGCAGAAAACCTCGCGCTCTACCTCACTTCCTCCTTCCTGCGGACTGACATTTCTCTTTTCTGAACTTCCGAACATGTTCTTACTTGTCCCTACGAGAATCATTTCTCGAGTTATTTTTCTAAAAAAAAAAAAAACATAAGTGTGTATTGTGCTTGTGCGCATGTGTGAGGACTCTCCTCTTTATTATTTTTGTGACTGTTCTTAATTCTGATTAATTTACTCATAACATAGTGTCAATATTGCCTAAAGCTATTTTTTCAGATCTCTCTCTCTCTCAAAGGAGGAAGTGGGTTTGACTTCTCATTCACTCCTACTCAAACGGATGCACAGAAACACCCAGCCCCAGGCTGCAGAAACGGGCGTCTTCGGCGTTAGGAGAAAACGCACTCAGCCCTGAACTTCAGTATGAAATGCAGTATTGCTTCTATTAGCATTCCCGACTTCCATCTGCCTCCACATGTCGAAACATAAATTACAAACGGGTACAACACATGGTTCTGACTACGGTTATGTGACCGCTACAACACCTAGTGTTACCCAACATACTATTGACTTTACCACAGGCTAGTGTTGCATTTTTATTTGTTTTTCAACTAGCCAATTAGCAGGTTTTATTTTCCCCACAAATGTGGTCAGACGAGGCTTGCTGTCCCTTCTGACATCACAATAGCCATGGCTCACTGAGCATGTGGTTACTAGTGTGACAAACTCATAGTCTTGTGTAAAACCTAGATCTCCTGCTCATTTCAGCTACAGTCCAGTGGATGATGCCTATCAAGTTCACTGATGCATATACATATTTTGGAGTGGCAAATTCTCTTGGAATTGTGGGAAACGGTGTCCCCCCTCAAGGGAATGTCTTTTTAAGTGCCTCCATTTTCCATTTTGACAGTAAGCTTCCACAGTCAATCAGAGGCCACAACGTCACACTGTTCTCAAATATCATAACTGCACAAGCAGAAATAAACAGGTTATGATGAGGAAAGAGAAGTTGGCCTGAGTTCAGAGAGGAAGAAAAATAAATTTAAAAAAAAAACAAGAAAGAAAACCCATGTCAGTCAGTTATTCCACTTTCCTTTTTTAATACCATAACACAATTTAAACACAGTGCTTACCACGAGGGAAAGCAAATTTTTACCAATGTTTTCTGAAATGTACAACTTCAAAACTTTCCCAAAAGAAATACAATAAAACACAAAGCAATACAGTATATCTATAATAGTAATTATAATCATAGTAATGACGCTGATGATGATGAAGTAGAAACATTGACATGAGCTCTCAGAGGCAAACAGGTAACAGTTGTGTTCTGAAGATTCCAAGGATTCCACAGAGTAACCCTTTCATTTAGTGCAACACCATGTCAGTGGCAGGAATGCAAGCAGTTCAAACGTCTGACAGAAACTTTTGGTGCCACATATTCACCTTTAATCGTGAAAATAAATAGCACCCCATCCAGACCTATATCTCCCAGGAAGTGACTCTATTTTGAAGGGAAGTTGAACAAGCAGTACTCTGACCAATGGCACAGGTGTGGCCATTATCAGTTTAAAGTAGGCGTGTGCAACCGCCTTCATGAATAAACATGAGTTTCAACTTTGCACCTCACGAAGACCAGACCATGGTCAGAGCATTATGTATGGCAATATTAATAAAATTACATAACGCATGAATTTACACATTAGGCTGTACATTACAGTGTCTACTGCCACGGTATTGCCTATTTATTATTTTTGCCTTTCACCATTAACTAAGCAGCTGAAAGATCATTAAACGCGTGGGTTTCTAAGCAACACGTTTCCATTATTCACCTCAAGCTGGTCCGATTACTCTTATCACTTTTCTAAACGACAATATGTAGTCATTATTGTGGCAAAACGCAATTCACATAAAACACACCTGTTACTGCATCAGCTGATAATCAAAACTAGAGTTCAATACCAAGCTTTGAAGAGAACAAGAAGCCTTAAGAATAATCCATGTACTCAGAAAAGCTCACTTTGAAGTGGACTAGCCAAAAGGATTTTCATCACAACTGAAATTATCTGACTCTTTACTCCCTCTGGTGGTCAACTGTCAGAGTTGCAGCCGATTGTTAAAGAAGTTCTCTACTCATCCTAATCTCGCCACATAGGTCATCTTCCATGTTGCCAGGTGACAGCTTATGTCAAAGTATCCATCTTGCAGCTACCTAGTTGTTTTTTCACACATCACAATAACGCAATTCTAGATCGGTGGGGCTTTTTATGGTCAGAAAAAGCACTTCAACGTTTCCGAAGACACAAAGCACAGAAGAGAAAATCCTGGGCCAAAAACAATCCACCAAACACCACAGCAATATCATAAAATGGCTGTTATTTTTATTGATCTACTCACCATAACATACCTTAAATACCATATGGCTTCTACATTTTTCCTTAAATAAAACATGGAATTATAATTATGATATTATTCAAAAAGCGGTATTAATGAAATGTGCACCTAAGTAGCTGGATCTTAATATGACTTCATAGAACCAAAATAACAGAAATAAAGGTACATTTAATATATATACTGTACAAATCAACTTATATATATAGAACGAATGTAAAAAAAAAAAAAGAAGAGGTTTACACAACTGACGGATGGACAAATGGGACACTCACAAAAGTGAATAGACAGGGCGCAGTGGACGTAAGGACATTGAAGGGGACGCTGTTCTGGAATTAAAAGACCAGCGTGCAATGGGCCCTGTTCTGCACAGGGACCATCCGAATCGTTTCACAACGGCATTGAAAACAGATCAGGAAAGGGCGAGGGGGAGGGGGAGGGGTGCGCCCATTAACAAATTCCACCCGGGGGGTGCGTCCCAGCTCGTGCCAGTGCTCGTGGCTCATATACAGTAGCATCTGCAAGTAACAATCAGGCAGGAAGAGAAATGTTTAAAAGCATTTTACGAACGTAGACAGCACCCCAAGAAACTAAAAAACAAAACAAAAAAAAAAAAAATACATATCTGCACAAAGGTTGCTTGAGCCTCGCCCTGTGAGGAGCCGAATCGGCCATCTTGAGTAGACATTTCTACGAGACTTTGGTACAGTTGTAACCTCAGATTTCATTTGTAATTGGCAGTTTTCAGGACAATCTTACGGACCTCTGTTCTAGATTTAATGGCGTTGGGAAGGTTAAAATGTGGCAGAAGATGAAATAAGAATTTCAATGTTCAAGGTATGAAGGCATCACCTTTAATGCACAATCAACCTGCAGCCGATTGTTAGTACAACAGAAGCAGAGCCACTCTGTATGGAATCTCAAAATGGGGCAAAGCAGTACAAAAATCCGCATCAGTTTTATGGAATTTGTCTTAAAACAGGTTTGCGCACAAGTATAATCTAGCGGGAAAGAGATTCACAATCAATTTTGCCAATCAATAAAACATAGAAGTACATCACATCAGAATCATATTCCACTACTAGTGTAGTGTGGTCCAAGTGTGCACTTGTTGCGATGAAACCAGGGTTGGACTTAAATCAAGCCCTGCCCATCACTCCTGGTTGCAGCATATCAGAATAACCTGCTTTGGCAGTAAACAGCTGATTGGACAGTTATTTGCCAGTCATTTTCAGTATCTCTTTTGTGTGTCATAGGTTCTCAATTCTTTACTGAGAAAAGAGGCCTTTTGAGTCCAAGTCAAGGTCCAATTTACAGTAGGAGCTGAAACAATTCTTGAGCACTACTGACAAGAAACAAACATTGAGCAAATTTAAACAGTGCTTTATACTTTAGTGCTGGACGCAAACCAACAATTTAAGGTGACCATTTTGATCCCACAACAATAAAAAACAAACAAAAAAGAAAATCTCTGAAAACAATCTAAAATTTTATTTTTAATTTAAAACTAATTCATTCATTCTGCAAGTGTGATTATAAATATTTCTCATTACTTGTATCTGAAAGGTTTGATTGTACTATCAAACAGATAGGCATGTGAACTGTAGACTCAAAAATATTGACTGTCCTGACTCCTGACCAAAAAAAAAAGTTGAAGACTTTATTGAGGGGGACTGCTGGGAGGAGCTATGCTGTGACATCTCATGGACCTGGGAGGAGCTATACTATGATGTCACACTGACCTGAGAAGAAGCTATACTGTGATGTCATATAGACCTGGGACGAGCTATGATGTGACATCACACAGACTCTGAAACAGTCTGTGGAGTCTGTGGTCTGTGGCCATTCAAGGAGAGGGGAACAATCATGCAGCAAACTGCATTAGATCTCAAGCACTATGAAGCCAATTTCCTCCTTATCATAAACCAGTGTATAAAAGGGCCTAGCATCTTCATCCCCATAGCCCAGGGGACTCTGGGAAGCGTCAGTACAGAGACCAGCCTGACCCCTCGGGATTCTGGGAAGTGTAGGTAGAGACCAGCCTGACTACTGGGGATTCTGGGAAGTGTAGGCACAGAGACCAACCTGACTATACTGGGGATTCTGGGATGTGTAGGCAAAGAGACCAGCCTGACTACAAGGCAGTGAAAGAAAACTCCAAGTTTCACCAGCACAGGGAAAACAGCGATTACGCTGACGATTGCGGACGTAGCCTTCCAAGCTGTCATGGACGCGTGTAAACAAACTTTTCAAGCAACTTTCCTCCCGAGGACAAACCTCAACAGCAAAACTGAACATGCATCAGTCCACCTGACCTGAACACAAGTTAAATATACGTGATTAATCATTAAAACAAATAATACTTCTTTTTCCCCAGTCACGGCTAGTTTTACAAAATATTGGCAGTGTTTTAATATCAACGGATGAGACCACAGACTTTCTGCACCAGCCAGTCAGACATGCTCATTAGTAGACAGGAGCACTTTAGCACGCTTCTCACATACATGCTTAGAATAACAGAGTAGCCAATATGCTGGAAATCACTGAAACTGACATCTCTAGGAGCACAGTAGTGGCTACAGTTCATCCACACCCCAAAGTTGTATGCCTCAGGGTTAAAGCTCAAATCGCATTCCCATTTCAAGCATTATCCGTAATACTGCAATAAACTGTAGAGAATTTTTAACGTTTAAGGTGTGACATCACAGATATATGATTAGAATGTTCTTAACGGGACATTCTATTGCTGATGTAACAAACACTACTGGTAATTGAAAGCAATGGACTTTTGGAAAAAAAAACATTTTTTTAAAAACTAGTCTTCAAAGGGTTAAAAAAGAGAACTGTTACAGACATATTTTCATGCTCCTGGCAACAAATATCTGCCACCAATGACTTACTTCCTGGATCAGCTTTAGGGTTTAAAAGGACTGTCAAACGCTCTCACTGACAGAGCGAGACCTGACGATGAACTTACAAGCTTATAAACTAACAGCAGATGTGTGTATTGCTCTCTGTGAAAGCTGGACACGTTTTTATAGCACTCTGTTATTTTTCCACCATTACCATCCCGGAAAAAAATATATTCAAGGGTTTTCCAGGACAGCTGAAATGTAATAAACAAACATTCATAATCCCAGTTTACACAAACAAACATTCATAATCCCAGAAATGCCTCAGGGGGGGAATTCCCCACTGGTTAACATCAATTTAACCTGTCTGGAGCCAAATGACTTTGTCTTAGACAAACACTACATGCAAGCCTCTACTTGTCTCTGACATTACACTGCCAGGCTAACAGCAGTGCTAACCCCGGGCTACAATCGCTCTGAACTGGCTGGCACAAAATGAACTCAGTCTGTGGCACAGAACTGTGGCATCAGTCACATGAAATACATTACACTATTATAAGACCCATAAATATATATATATATATATATATATATATATATATATATATATATATATTTGCATGGCAAAGTGATTGGCTTTCACAGATAAGACAGAATATAGATAAATAGACATCTGTAGGTTTAAATAAATGTTCAGCTGACATTTAGCATGATGCAATATTATTCTGCAGCGAACTCCACCAATATACGAACATATGATGCAATAAATGCTGACTGACGAAAGCCACTCTGACTGTGAATTTATAGAGGAGTTACCTTGTGAATGTGTGGTTAACACAGTGCATTAAAATAAGGTCAAATAAAATATGTACCATAAAATATTCACACACGTTTTTTATATATAATGCAGTCTACTGTATGTAAGAGGAAATGTGCAGCTGACCTCATGATCACTCGAGACTGAACGTGTCATCACTGCATTTGTAAATAGACGAGCTAACACAACTAAAACTAAATGACGCAGAACTGTAACACACAAACGTAACCGTAAAGAGATACACAGAAACAGTGGTACACACACACACACGTACACACATGCATACACGCATGCACGCACGCATACACGCACGCACACACACACACACACACGGAACGGAATGATCCAAGGTTTAGCTGTAGTCTGTTCGGTTGCGTTCTTGCTCAGATAAGCACCATTCAATAATCCCACTTCCTCAAAAAGCATCAGACTGCCTGCTGCTACAAGGCTGACCTTCTCCCTCCCCTTCATCCTCCTCCTCCTCCTACTCCTGCTGCTATTCGTCCTCCTCATCCTTAGGCCCGCCTACGCCGCCTCCTCAATGGCCGAGAGCAGCCCTTTCTCCGTGAGGTGTGCCTTTAGGGAGTTAAAGATGTGGAGCTGCTGGTCCAATCGCAGGGCTAGCAGCTGCTGGATCACTTTGCTGGGGTTCGGTCCCCTGTGGGGTGGGGAAACGATCATTTAAAAATCAAAAAATAGTACTTCTCTTGCCTGCCTGACGGACTGCACCTTATTGCACAGAGTACCTATTATATCATCACATTATCTGTGTGGTAAGAACAGAATGACCTCAGCTACCTGCTGTGATGTGTAGTGGCCAAGTGGGAGGTGGGAGTTACACCCATACTATTAAATTAGGAAATTTACATTTGAAATTTGAATTCACTATTGATTACCTGTACGCACACTGTAAATTGTATATTATTGTGTAGATCTCATGTGACACTCGGCAAAACAGATTTCCCCACTGGAAAATCTAAAGCCAGTCTACGTGTATACAGGTGGGCGATGCTGTTGGGGGGGGGGGGCTAGAGCAGGGGGGTCACCTGATAAAGCTGGCGATGTAGACGTTGACAAAGGTGGCCATGAGATACTGGCAGTCGAAGCGGTCCATAATCCCGCCGTGCCCGGGGATGGTGTCCGCAAAGTCCTGAAAAAAAAAAGGCAATAAAATAATGCACTGTGAGAATAGAGCAGCCCCATTAGAACACTCCCTCCCTCCTCAGCCGTCCAATCAGCACGCAGCCTCCTCTGGTCTGAGGCGATTCCAGCCAATCAGAGGGACCCAGGCTCACCTTAATCTTGAAGGCCCTCTTGAAGCCGCTGGCGAAGAAGCCCCCAAAGGGCCCCATGATGGAGGCGAAGCTGGACAGCGCGATGCTGTGGATCTGGAACGGGTACATCCGCACCGTCGTCTGCAGGGACGGGACCGAGCGCTGACCTCAGAACAGTGTGTGCACAGGGGGAGTCTCTGTCTCACACTCATACAACTGACCTCAGATCAGTGGGTGAAGAGGAGTTAGCACCATCATGCAGAGTGGAAAACACTACAGTTTTAAAACTCTGAAACCCCACTGCAGAGTACTGGAGAGGGGACTGACCTTGCAACTCCAGAGTTTGCAAGTTCAAATCCCAGCTGGGGTACAGTCACTGCAACTGAGCATGGCTCCTAAACTGAGCCGCTTCAGTAAAGAAGCGGCTGTATAATTAGGACATTGTGTAAAAATGTGAGCTGGGATTTGGGACATGAACTGTCAGTTACAAGCTCAGTAAGTTGCTCTGGACAAGAGGGCCTGCTTAGCTCATAAGCAGAACTAAAGCAAACAATGCAACAGGTGCAGATGCAAATCTAGCCAACCGGACACTGAGGGGCACAGGAAGAGCGAAAAACAAATTAGACAGACAAACAGAGACAGCTGAACATACAGGCAGACAGACAAACAGAAAGACAGAAACAGACAGACAGATACAGAGAGACAAACAGATACAGATAGGCAGACAGACAGATGGGGGTTGGACAGACAAACAGAAAGACAGAGACAGACTGGCAGGCACAGACAGACAAACAGATATAGATAGGCAGACAGGCAGACAGACACTGACAGAAATAGAAAGCAAGACATAGACAGATAGGCAGGGAGACAGACAGACAGACAGGCTGACAGACACAGAGACAGACAGATGGGTGTTTGAGAGGCAGACAGACAGACAGACAGGCTGACAGATACAGAGACAGACAGATGTGTGTTTGAGAGGCAGGCAGGCAGGCAGTACAAGACAGAAGATGCGACAGAGGGCCTGCTAGATAGCAGAACAGCAACAATGTGGTGAGATGTCAGCACGCACAGACAGGACAGACAAGACAGACAGACAACAGACAGGCTGACACATACAGAGACAGACAAGGGGTGAAGAGGCAGACAGACAGACAGGTACAGAGAGACAAACAGACAGATGGGTGTTTGAGAGGCAGACAGACAGACAGACAGACGGAGGGGCGTGGTCCGTACCCAGCCGGTGAGGGACTCCAGCACAGAGGGCAGGACGTACTCCTGAAGCTGAAAGAGCTCAGACGGCTCGCAGTCCACAGTGAACCTGTTGGAGTCGTTGTTGAACTCGACCGGACAGACAAAGTACCGGTACCCGCTCATCACGTAGGACAGCTGGGGGGGGGAGAGAACATTGGTACTGCTGGACCTCACAATTTTGAGACATGACTGTAAACTTGTAAAATAAAGAGTAAGGCCTCATTCACAGATGACACACTCCAAAGAAAGTGCACTGCTTTCTACGGTTCCATGCGCAAAAACATGTCTGTGTCATTATTTTTAATAACGAAATAGCATGTTGTGTGTGTGTGTGTGTGTGTGTGTGTGTGTGTGTGTGTGCGCTGCTGAGGTGGCGTGTGTACACGTCAGCGGTATTAATTACCAGGATTCCAAACACAATGGTGGCAAAAAACCCTCCAATAAATCCTTCCCAGGTCTTCTTAGGGGACAGCTGCAGGTGACATCACAAAAAAAAGCCTGTCACCACTTCAAAACTAATAAGACAAAAGCTATAACCAAGGCTTTCATTTTTCTGTAAATATGTAAATATAGAGCATGCAGAACTTTAATCCAGAACTCTAGCCAGTAAAATAAACGAAAAACAATTTGTTTGCAGTTTCTCTTTTAAATAAAATGGCGCTTGGACAAGCGAACGGTCGAACCTTGATGAGGGGGGTGCGGCCGAAGAAGAAGCCAAACATGTAGGCCATGATGTCGTTGCAGATGACGCAGGAGATGGGCACGATGAACCTGGGGGGGGGGGGGGATCAGAGAGGGAGGCCGTCAGCTTCAGCTGCCGAGGACGAGCGGAAGCGCGGGGGGGGGGGGGCAGATTACTCCCCCCAGGGGGCACGCCGATGAGGAGTCGCTCCTCACTTAAAATGACACCAAAACCCTCCAGTCCACTGAACTTCCAGGAATGTGCATTTCTTAATAAACCAATCAGAGCCATGCTAGCAGAGCGGTAAGCCAGTGATGTCACCTGAATCATGAGCTTGTGTAGCTGTGGCTAAACGGTACCACTCGCCAATTAACCCTGGCTAAAATTTGAGAGAACCAATCATATTGCAGGAAACCGGACTCCTGGTGAGGACTTGTTTCTCGTACGTTTCTGCGGGAGTGAAAGAGACAGACGGACAGACGGACAGACGGACCGTGTCTTACCAGATCATTCCTTCAAAGAGGTTGTGGATGATGAGGTGGGACTGAGTCACCACTATCAGGAGAGTGACATGGGTCCAGCCGAACTGAGAGAGAGAGAGAGAAAGAGGAGGAAGAGAAAGGGAGAGATGGAGGGAGAGAAGGGGGGAGTCAGAGAGGGGGAGAGTGAGTGAGGGGCAGAGAAAGAGGAGGGAAGAGAGAGAGAGAGGCAGGGGGGGAAGGAGGGCGGGAGGGAGGGAGGGGAGAGAGCTTTGTCCATTAAAAAATGGCATTTTCCAACAGAATCTAAATCCTCTGGACAACAGTACAACATATTTTAATGAAAGCTTCACGAAAACATGAATACAGTGGGGGGGGGAGGGGGTGACACCGACATCAACAGATGACACAGAAGTGGTGTCTGGCTTCCTAAAAGGTTTTAGCAGCGAATGTGTGGTTCACAGTTAATGACCAATCAGTGCCCACAGTCTCCCAGTTCCAGTGTTTACACCGCACTGCGGTCCTATGGGCCAGACAGACCGGCCCCAGTATGGGGGGTGGAGGGGGGGGGGGGCAGTAATACAGCAGAGGGGGGCGGAGCCTCCACACTCACCATGTAGAACTGCAGGCGGTAGTGCTTCTTCACCAGGCTCAGCACGAACATGCAGAACCCTGGGCGGTACCACGTAGAACCCGCAATTAACCCGTGTGGAACCCACGCAGAACCCGCAAGGAACAGGAAGAGCATGGAAACACAAACACAAAGAACAACACTCAGGGAATGAGGAAGTCATAATAATGATACTTCTAATCATACTAATAACAACAATACTAATACTACTACTAATAATACTAAAAAGACGCTTCTTTAATTTTGTATGTTTCTGGGGGTTTGCACAGAAAAAAAAAAGCTTCACTGCTTCATCGCTACAAAAATTCACCTTCGGAACACACAATAAGAGCTTTGCTTCAGCGTAGTTCGAACTGGTTAATAATAAATAATAAAATGGGAGATGTGTTCAGGTGCTGATCCCTTAGGGCTTATCGTATTGTCTTCCCTGTCTCTGGTCATTGGTACGGTCGGCCCTGTGATGTGTTAAGGCAGGAAACACCGCCATCTTTCATCTTCAAAGCCTGGGGGGGGGGGTGGCGGTACGTTAAAGGATAAAGCGAAGAGAAAAATGAGCAAAGAACAGGAGGAGGAGGAGGAGGGAGAGAGAGAGAGAAAGAGAGAGAGAGAGAGGGAGAGAGAAGCGCGCGAGCAGAGAGCAGAGCTATCTTTCCAGGCGGGTTTGGTAATTACTTAGCAGCTGTAGGACACACCTCGAGCTGCAACACTTCACCTCCTTATTAAAAACATATTTCATCCCAAATCTTATTGAACACCATCGTATGTCAAAAGCCTGGCAGTGTGGGGGCGGGACAGTCCTGGGGGAGGCGGGGGGTTTTAATCACCCAACAACACATTAACTACAATCTGCCAGAGGAAAGCATGTCTGTTTCCACAAAATTCAACCCAAACCACTCGTGGTAAAACATATTATTATCAGCACAAAAACACACCATAACCTAGCTTTGGCTCACAAAAATTTGCATACTGACCACAATTTCTTCTATATATGAGTATTTTGTAGTAGGCCAGGGCCAGATGCATATCAGAACTAGTTCAGCTACTTTCGATACTAGTAACATGAGAATTTTCCATGAAACCAGTTATGTAACCAAACCATACTATCATGCAGAAGCAGAACTCTGTTCTCTAGAGTATTTTCAATATGCATTTGACCCAGATTTAACATGGCACATGGGAAAGCATACTATTGTCACTCTTAAGTAATTGGGGCTTACAGAACCTAGCCAAAGCTTGCCCTTGGAGAAGGATCTAGATGCACACGGTACGCAGCTGTACATGCAGAGGTACGCAGCTGAACGTGCAGAGGTACGCAGCTGTACATGCAGAGGTACGCAGCTGAACGTGCAGAGGTACGCAGCTGTACATGCAGAGGTACGCAGCTGTACATGCAGAGGTACGCAGCTGAACGTGCAGAGGTACGCAGCTGTACATGCAGAGGTACGCAGCTGTACGTGCAGCATCACGGGGACGCCTCGTTCATGCAAGGTAATCGCGCTGACAGTGCGAGGTACGAGCTGTAACTGCAGCAAGCTACATCAGTGTGGAATTAGCATTCAGGCAGCAGCTGTCTCGTAGCAGCTGTACGTGCAGAGGCGAAGGCCGACGTGTGGTGAGAGGTTCACCACATCCCGCTCAGAGAAGGCCCAGATCCGGCAGCTTCTTCGCCGCGCGGATTCCCACGCACGACACCCCCGGCAGCCAATCACCGCGCGAACGTCCCTCGCTTCAAACGACGCCAAATAGGGCGAAAGCTCGCGCCTGAAAGTGGCGCCTTTTCAAGCTCTGCGGTAAGCTGTAACGCTGCAGCCACAGTCCTACAATCAGTGTGGAAAATTAGCATTTTCCACAGCAAAGCCACCTTTGTGCATTAAAACCGTATGATTCTTAGACAAAAAGGCTCCTGGTTTATATAAGGCTAATGCGGGTTTTCCAAAGTTATTCTTCAGTGATGGTTTTGAACAGGACAGCCTGCTAGCGACTACGAAAAAAAAAACAACCATATATGGTAATTAAATTCAGCCAGAACTCAAAGCAAAAAGCCAGTTCTGATCTGGTTTTGACCCACTGACGAAAAATAGCATAAATATACAGTTAGACTTGCCTTGTCCTCAGTGATCTTATGTACCACATCTGGAGTAGAGAATGGGGACTGAAAAAAGGAATAGGAAATCCAGAGTCTCTGTACTGAGAGACTGAACTGGTAGCCCAACCTTAGGGTGTGGTCTCATCAGAAAGGTACAGATCTGTACACTAGTGTATGCAATACACACTGGTACACAAGGTACAGGCTGGTACACTAGGGTAGTGTAGGGTAGGTACCTCTTGTAGGATCTCACCTATGAGGCAAAGGCTGGTACACTGGGGGAGGTAACACCTGTATGCTCACATATGTAGGTTAGGTACCACCTGTAGGGTCTCACCTGTGAGGTACAGGCCTGTACACTACGGTAAGTAGCACCTGTATGGTCACACCTGCAGGTGCCACCCGTAGGGTCTCACCTGTGAGGTACAGGCCCGTACACTACGGTAAGTAGCACCTGTATGGTCACACCTGCAGGTGCCACCCGTAGGGTCTCACCTGTGAGGTACAGGGCGAAGGAGATGAAGCGATGGTATTTGCTGAGAATGCGCAGCGGCTCCTCCCTCTGCACCAGAGTGAAGAAGTAATCGGTGACCGTCTCTCCGTAGAAGAAGTAGTTCACACACAGCAGGAAGTACCTGCAGGGGAGGGGGAGGGTGAGGGGGAGGGGCAGAGCACAACTCGGTCGCCATGGAAATCCAGCCAGCTCAGCTATCACACCTACTGACGTTGCGCAAACCGCAAAATCTAGTGGAAAGGTTGTGCTCACGATGTGAGCAGTCACTTAAAAGACCCCGGACACAAAATTCGGCCACATTTTAACGACTCAAAAATGTGAACGGGGAAGCAGCTTACACAACAGATCACACTAGATTTTATGGTAACGTTATAAATTACAACATCAGCAAAACACTACATTTACTGCAATATACATTACCAACAGCAAGACAGCACTATGTAAATTAACACTACCTATAGGCATCTTACTGATCTACTTGTCTAACAAACTACCGTATTACCAAATCAGACCAACCTCAGGAAGTCTGTAATGAAATACAATACAAAATGGCTCATGATTAACAAGTCAAAATAAGCGCAGTTAGTTAGCACACTGTAATGCACACACCCATATCGGACAAACAACACAAGGTAAATATGCAAATGGACTACAGTGTCTGCATGTTTGCAGTCTTGGAGGGCTGCAGTGGCTGTAGGTTTAACTCCAGTCCTGGAGGGCCGCAGGGACTGCATGTTTAACTCCAGTCCTGGAGGGCCGCAGTGCCTGCAGGTTTAACTCCAGTCCTGGAGGGCTACAGTGCCTGCAGGTTTAATTCCAGTCCTGGAGGGCTGCAGTGCCTGCAGGTTTAACTCCAGTCCTGGAGGGCTACAGTGCCTGCAGGTTTAACTCCAGTCCTGGAGGGCTACAGTGCCTGCAGGTTTAACTCCAGTCCTGGAGGGCTACAGTGCCTGCAGGTTTAATTGCAGTCCTGGAGGGCCGCAGTGTCTGCATGTTTAACTCCAGTCCTGGAGGGCTACAGTGCCTGCAGGTTTAACTCCAGTCCTGGAGGGCTGCAGTGGCTGCAGGTTTAACTCCAGTCCTGGAGGGCCGCAGGGACTGCAGGTTTAACTCCAGTCCTGGAGGGCCGCAGGGACTGCAGGTTTAACTCCAGTCCTGGAGGGCCACAGTGTCTCCATGTTTAAATCGGTTACCGGAGCATGGAGGAGACAATGTGGTAGTGGAGGAAAGGAGGATATATTTTTCGAGTATTGGGACGCACGCATTGATGGAAAAGACTACATTCCCTGGCTGATGGCAGTGGACAACGCAAAGCTCATTAAACGCAACGCTCAATGGGCTCTGTGGAGCAGGTCCATTAGAGATCAAACGACATAAACACACAGGAGGGAAGGACCAGAGGGTGCCACTCAGGCCGTTTCCACGGCGACGGGCTCTCACCAGCTCAGCGTTCTGAACCAGGGCAGGTGGTAGGAGTGGTAGACGCTGTAGCCGATGGTGATGATCTCCTGGAAGCATTTGATCTGCACACACAGCACCTGGGGAGGAGGGAGAGAGTCTGTCACGCACGCATGCACACACACACACACACGTGCACATACACACAAACACACACAAAAGCACACACAAACCCACACCACTAGACCCTACCTACCAACAGTAAACTGCCTCAGCTAATCAGGTCACCAGTGAAGGACTCCGCCTATGAAAATATCTAAAATTTCTGTTTTGTTTAATGAACAATAGTACTGTCAGTTGGAGGGACAATTTTAAGGCGCTTATACAAGCAGATTAGACCAGTGTTGGTGCTGGAATTCTGGGTAAAGGGTGCTTCTATAAGCAGAGAAGACCAGTGTTGGTGCTGGAATTATGGGTAAAGGGCACTTCCATAAGCAGAGAAGACCAGTGTTGGTGTTGGAATTATGGGTAAAAGGGGCTTCTATAAGCAGACGATTCCAGGTCAGTACACCACTGCGAGGGGAACACTATCAACACAAAGACATGAAGTAGGCCACGTCATCAAATCCATCACCGACTACGTCGCTATGAAGCCTTAAAGGACGCGCTGACCTCAGAACGCAGACCTGGCGCTCGAACGACACCGCGTGACCTTTCTCTCGCAGGAATCAAGATTCGATTCAGCATCGTTACTCGACACAGGCTAAGTGAATTTCTTTCAAAAAAAAACCAAAAAACAAAAGAGAAACAATCCAACACACATTGAGGCACATTTAGCCCTGAATGGTGCAATTCAGTCCGTTCTACTCTTAACTCAATAACGGACATCGCAAATTCACTTAGGGAACACAATGAGAAATAATGTCAGGAATGGGGCTTTGCTGTAACGCGATTAACGAAAGTAGAATGCGCCTTGCGTGCCGCTCAGACTGAATGCAAAACTGAACGCAACGCAGCCGGGGCTGTGATTGCTCCCCTTGTTTTTCCTGATTAATCAGAAAATACTGGTTTTCAGACTGAAGTAGAGGGTCTGGGTGCGTCATGAACACTCCGACAGTTGATAAGGAGGGAGCAAAACATTCAGCAATAAAGCCACTTATAAATGATTTAATTTGGGAGAAATGCACTCAAGGCTTAAAACATGCCTCTAGTCTGCCTCCTACCATCATCTCCTGATTCTTTCTCATTTTCCTCTGGACTGTGGAAAGATGGACAAAACAAAATGGTGTATATATTTTTTTGTTTGTTTTTTTTCTTTGCAAAGCTGGCTTTTAATTATGGATTTTTATGACCCTCAAAAGTCACAGTACAAATTCTAGATGAAGCATACCCCAGGGTTCAGCCCCAAAGCCTGTCCTAACCTCCCATACATAACAGCGTTCCACCTCATCAAACAGCCTTATCCTTGTTTCAGGATGAAAGACAGCTGTTGATCTGCAGTAGCCCAGAGGCCTCCAGAACAGCACAAATCAGCACGGTGCTGTCATGTACTGAGCTGTGAGGTGAATGGCAGTGAGTTGCATCAGATACCATCGCCTTCAGTCCTCTGCTTTGGGGTGCGGCGAACCTTAAACCGTGGCTAGCTTAAACCATCAGTATCAATGGCCAAATGCTTTAATGCAGTGTTTTTTTTTTGCTGAACAAGGACATTTTTAAAAAGTAATAAAACCAAAAAGAAAGCCTAGGAGCGTCATTTTCCGTGGGTAAAACAAAATTCATGATACCGGTCAACAATGAGGATGATATGAAATAAGCATCACACAAAAGTGACATTTTAACATGACTGCCTCCAGAACAACTTCTCACTCACTTAGCGAGCTGTTCGGCCTGTCACGAAACACAAAGGGAAAAAAACGCTCGGAAAACAAAAACAGACAGCTTGCCATATGGCCATTAGACGTTCACACATTACGAGCCTCTGCCCACGCCCTCCCTCCATTCAGAAGAGAGCGAGAGAGAGAGGGAAGGGGAGACAGACAGAAAGATGTGAGGAGGAGAGAGAAAAGGAGAGTGTGAACAAGGATGAGAAAGGGAGAGAGGGAGAGGGAGAGAGAGTAGGAGGAAGTGGAGAGGTAGAGGGAGAGAGAGAGATGTGGGGACGCTATGGAAAAACTCACGATCATCATGAGCACCATGGGGCCCAGGTAGATAATGATGAAGAAGAAGGAGATCATAGCCAGAGTGAGGATTCCTCGCACCCACCAGTTCCTCCATCTGAAGAGAACACATGCCGTATTAGTCTAATAACCACACACACACAGCATTACTGGGAGAGAACCTCCACACTACAGGTAAAGTCTCACAGAAATATACACACACACACACACACACACATCATGGGAGAGGACCTCCAAGCTGCAGGTAAAATCTAATAATGCACACTGCTCAAACATACATAAGGATTTTAAGTTCAGACAATGTGCAGACCAATGTACACATTATTTTACTTCCCAAACAGATATTTTTAAAAAGTGCAAAAATCTGGCTCTGAGAAAATCTGCAGCCATATGTAAAGGCAGAGGTTACCGTGACGACAGCCCGGACAGGGCTTTGTTCAGGACCACCGGGGTGTCGTCGGCCGGGGCGGGAACCTCCGGCTTGGCCTCGTTGTCCGAGGCGGCGTCGCCATCGGCCCGCGTCTCCCCCTCCGAGCCCTGGAAGAGAGACAGGAAGTGAGCCGCCACCCTTCTGGAGAACCGGCGAGGGCGCATGGAACCCGGGCCTGCAGACGCACGCGGAGTGTTCCCGGCTCCAGGCTCCGGAACGCGAGTGGAATGGAATCCGCCTGACAGCCAGCCTAGTGTTCCATAGGCCCCACCCCTGGAGGACAAGAACAAGCAGTGTGTTTTTTTATGGACAGGGCCACTTAGGCGGGTAAAAATGACCCGATTGTAGGCAGAGGACGGGCTGGCAAACAGCTCCGTGATGTTCTGCAGCCCGACCACAGAAGGAACGAGGAAAAGCTCCCCATGTCTCCGTGTGACAGGAGTTACACAAGCGGCCAATCCGCACATCACAGTAAGTCAGAGCAACACATTTACCTAAACTATTTAATTCTAGCCAAATGCATTTACTGTGCCGTGCTAAAATAAACTTTTCTATGCACGGAAAAACACTCTCATGGCTACACATGGGCGGCAGTGTAGTATAATAGGCAAGGAGTTGGTCTTGTAACCTAAAGGTTGCAGGTTCGATTCCTCAGCAGCACACTGAATTGTACCCTTCAGCAAGGTACTTAACCTGCATTGTTCCAGTATATATCCAGCTGTATAAGTGGATACAATGTAAATGCCATGTAAAAGTTGTGTAAGTCGCTCTAGATAAGAGCGTCTGCTAAATGCTTGTAATATAAGGTACTGTAATGTACCTATAGGATTTAAGATTTTAAAAAAATGAATAAATATAACACCACTGAATTTGAAAAGTACTGATATGTTGTGAGCTGGTCCTGATAAGGAATGAATGACTGAAGGACTTTCATTAGCTAGGGTAAAGCTACACGTATATGTCCATAAAGTGCATTAATAATGGCTGACTTCCACAGCCCTCCCAACCAAGGTGGCCTCATCACGACCACAGCCTTCTGAAACTCCCAGACGGTTTACTGTATACTGAACTAGGAATGTATACTTGGCTTTCCCCTGAGTTGTGGGCAGATGACATCATGAATGATTAATTCATTCCCAACACATTGTTTTTTGTGTGTGTGTGTGTGTGTGTGTGTGTGTTAAGTTAAGCATTTTATTTATAAACCATATGGCATTGATGGGCTGTGTGTTCTATGTATTTTAACTATGAAAATTTTCAAAATTATTTTAAATAACAAATATGTAAATAACAAATATATTGTGTGTGTGTGTGTGTACAGTTTTAGCCTGTTGCTGTATTGCGAGAGTTACAGAATTCTGGCAGTCAGGTGACCCTGTTCTCCGTGGCAACAGCCCGCAGTGTTTGTCATGAAGCCTCGAATGCCAGCTGCACTGTGCTAAGCTGCGAACACGCCACTGCCCCGCCCCCGCCCCTCCCCTTCTCTCTCTACGACAGGACTAGCACTCACAAAAACAGCAGAAAAACCTCATACTAAATATATATTTTTAAACAATTTTACAGACTAATTCCACTATTTCTGAAGAATTGTGCTAATATTAAACCTTAAAATACTCAGACTTACAAACACGCAGCCAAAGTCTTGTCTTTTCTCTTGCGTTCTCCCTACCTCTCTCTACCACACACACACACACACACACAATCCAGCTGATGGAACTCGTCGGCCAAGACACTAAGGTCGCCATGGTAACTACATCCTGTCATTCAGGATGCGGGGACTAAAAATAAACAAACCAAAAAAAAAAACAAGATGCTCCTGGAATTGAGAGGAAACCCCAGCACACTTCCTGCAGAGGGAGAATATAACAGGAAGAGTGGCACCATGTTTTAACGCTCTATATATGACTGCTCAGTGGCATTTGCATTTATAATTTGCTGCGAGACACTACTATCTTTATGGGAGGAAATTTATCCCCGTCCCACACGTACAAACAGGCACAATTTGCACATTCATATTTCTATTGATTTTCACTTCCAATTTTCCATCTGTAATGCAGAAAACAAAATTCTTCTGAAAAGCACAGTTAGACACCCAGCTCACCCTGACAGCGAAATAGAGGGCAATTAGTGTGCCACACATCACATGGGCTAATCATTAACCACAGAGGAAAAAACCAGTACTGCCACACAGCAGAACACAGGGGAGCCTTCCTGAATCCAAGGCACTAAAGAATTACCGAGGAAGCAGAATTCAACAGACAAAACCAATGCACTGCACTTAGCTAAAGGACTTGTTCACTTCAGAGACATTAATGCATGCCATTTCCAGGTGCTGTGGTTAAGACAGATTGCCTGGGGCGATATGCTCTCAAATTTGCTAGGCAAAAAAATAAAAATGAAAATGCAAATAAGCTGTGAATTGACCGAGAGAGACTTTGGCTGATGTTCAGTCAAGGACTGCTGTAATACAGGAGCACACAGGAGACAGGACCCAGAATTTGATTATCCTCTACGTGATGCAAACATCTTTGGTTAGCTCACAGGCTCAGTCTTCCTCAGAAGCAGATGCTCAAACTGGGCACAGATCTTCCGCTACAGGCTGCATTTCATACCTTTTCCTTTCTTTGACGGTTGTACGTTGTGCGGGTGGGCCTGCTACGAACGGAGCCAGCGCACAAGCTTAAATTAGCCAGCAGCTATACCGCCCCGTGGCCCTGAAGCACCCGCAAACTGGGTCTGGATTCTGGTTGGGGCCTGGATGGGAAAGCAGGTCACTGCTGGAAGTGTGCTGCACGTGGTCCAAAAAGATTTTAATAACAGCATTTAAATATTCTCATGACTTAATGCGACACATTCATTGTTTTTTTTTTTTAATGCACAACTAATCCGGAACATAGGCCATAGCATGTGTAACTGAATTGCTTATAAGTATGGTACATGCGATTATTAAAGTTCAAAACTCCTTTCTAATTTCTGAGTATGTTAAACATTGATATACTCTTCCCTCAGTCACACAGAAACCTGTTCGCTGTGCAGTGATGAAGAACCTTTCAGATGAAATGGTCTCTTCTTTAAAGTCCTGTCCAGATTACCCATCCACAAAGGGCTGATACCACTGTCTGCAGTTTACCTGCCAAAAGGAAATCCTTGCCTCTCTACCACACTTCTTTGTGCCAAATGCTTTTTCGCGGTAAGATGGTTGTTCAGGAGGTTTAACGGCTCTTCCTAAAGTGCTTTGTGGTTGTTGAAAGGAATGCGTTAAAATAATGAAAATAATTATCATTATTAACGTCTTAGCTGCCATATTTCCAAAAGTACATAAAGAGAAAGGCACCACAAGAAATCCAAGACGAGGACACAAATTGAATGTAATGCATAAAACACTTCCTGAATATACAAATGTTATTTTACCAGCGAGCCTTCAATTTGATGAGATCGAACATAAACAACACATTTACAGGCTTGATAGGACACTGCACCCTACACTGGGGGTCCCTCTTCACCTCTGACCTCCACCTGGACCCAGTATGGCCTGTTCTGCTCCTTCCACTGCCTGATGCACAAAACACAGCTCTCGGAAATAAAACAAACCAAAGATTCTTTAGACACACCAGATACTCACCTCCTGCATTCCTTTCATCCTATTTGATTCTTAACTACAAGAAGTCCCAGGTTGATAAGAGATAACAGCATGTGTTCAGAAGTGTTTGGTGAATTGGCAATTGGTATTTACAAACCTCCTACAAACAATGGCTGTTGGTATTTCAGGATTTAAATTTGGGTGTCTTCTTGCTCCGATCATGCGTGGGTGCACAGCTGATCTACACTGCATACCCCTCCTCATGCTCATCCTAAAAACACTTTTTTCAAAGCTAAAGAACACTTAGTCTTCTTGACAGTGTTTAACACAGACTATAAATTATTTTTTTAATCCAGCTTTTATAACTGAGTCAGGTGGGGGAATTGATAACTTAAGGCCCCAGAAGACACTGACTTTTTCGTGAAAAGGGAGTTGAAAAGATAAGATGTTCAGTCCACATTTAAGTGGAATATAGGAGAACATTATTTCGGGTTTGCTGCCAAGCTCGTCATTCCAACTGAAAATCAATTAAGCTCAATCAAGAGTCTTCTGTACTCTGAATTCAAAGTAAGACAGCTCCATAAGTTAGATCATAGCCTATTCTGCAGCTCGTACACTACAACTACATTCACTATTACCTGTGTTTGTTTCTACATTCCCCATTGTTCACGGCCATGTTAATCAGTAGCTACTTTCCATAAATCGATTTATTTGATGACAGCTATTCAGTTAATGTTTGTCTACCTTGTTAGCTAGCTGTAGCTGTTCACCGGCAACACGGTAGTCTAAACCGTATATATGTCTATGGTCTAAACGCCAGAAAAATCCCAATGGGAAATGCGCCACCGGAGGCATGACAACTCACAAGCCGATGCAATGTTTAATTTAGCCAGCTACATCACTCGAGTTCATATAGAAAACCCCAGCACTTGAATGCAGTGTGCAACGCTTGCACATCAACGTCACTGAAAACAGTGAATGGCCAATCTACAGATAAAAGTCAGCAAGCTAGCTAGATAAGGCAAGGAATAGCTGACATTAGCAAGCAGTTAACTACCTAGCTAGCTAAGGGTAACATTATATTGTAGAGTCGGCTTTCTAAGTGGAACGTAGCTATCTAGTCGCCTACTACATTGTTAGTCTAGTCATAAAGCCTAGGTTTAACATAGTCGTAACGTAGCAAACGTTAGCCACTTAAGTATAACGTTAGCTAGCTAGCTTGCTAGTCGTTAGCTTTTAAAACGGTGGCTAGTGCTAGTTAGCCGTCTTCTAGTTGGTAATGTTGCTAACAGGCTAGGTATCAATAACAGAATATAGCTAAGGAGAGAAAGCCACGAGAAGTTAACCTAACGTTGGGTAATTTCATTCAGCCTTAATAACTCGCTACCTGATGGTGGCTAATCGACTAGCTAGACATTTTAAAAAGCTCATTTTGAATTGGAAATAAAACATTCTGAAATAACCTTGTCATCTGCTGACTGTTGTTGCAAGTCGTTCTCTGCTGCGCCGCGGTGCCGAAGCTCTGTCATGATTATGGGGATCAACCGTTTCCTCGGTCGCTGTAGCGGAGTTCTGTTATTTTAAAAATTGTTATCACTATTAGCTAATGCGGATATTAACTACAGTGTGTAGCTTGCCCGCTAGTTGGCTATTTTGGTCGTCACGCAGTACGACGATCAATCCGACCCTGGAGAGTGTACCTCACATCCGCGCTGCTGTAACCCTTCATCCGCCGTTTGTCAAACTGCTTCTCCACAGAGAGATCGTCAAAGAGAAAGATGCTCCACTTCCACCCTCCAGTTCTGAAAGAGTTAACTCCCACATCTCGGAGGGTAGCTCCGTACATAACAGAGCAGTGAACGGAGCTTCTAATAATTTATCCCAGGACCAGGTTTGATGGTTGGTCAACCGGTGGTTGATGGCCAAAAATTGTCCTCTTCCTATTCATTAAACAGTTTACCATTAGGCAGTAGATTAATGTGATAAGCAATGTAAACTGGTCGATTTAGAACATGTAAGTATCTAGCAAAACAAATGTTAAAAGTTTGTTTCTTAGTAGACATGCCCAACAGTTTTGGCTAAGCAATGGAAAGCCATGTTTGAATGGAACAACCTGCTCAAGAGCTTCTATCAATCTTTGCGACATGGATTCATTCCACATTGTAGTGGAAACATTCATCAGGGATTTTGTCCATGCTGACTCAATACCATCACACTGTCCCTGCACATTTTTTGGCCACACATTGATGCTCACCTCATCTCAAAAGTGCTCTGTATTTAGATCTGGGGATTGATCATTGGAGGTCATTGAAGTACACTGAAGTCACTGTCCGGTTTGTGGAACCAGCTTGACATGATGCGTGCTTTGGGGCATGGCACAATATCCTGCTGGAAGTATGCATTTGAAAAGGGGTAGACTGCAGCTAAAAAGGATACACATAGTCAGCAACAATGCTTAGGTATGATTTGGGATTCAAATGATGCTCAGTTGATACTAAAGGGCCTAACGTGCCACAAAAACATTTCCCGCAACATTACACCCTCACCACCAGGTGTTATCTTAAGGCAGGATGGATTCATGGATTTTGCTATTTACACCAAATTCTGACCCTACCACCTGTAGGTCGCAACAAAAATTGAGATTTGTCAGGCCAGGTAACATTTTTTTTCCAATCTTCAATCATCCAGTTTTTGTGACCACATGTCCACTGTACCCTCATCTTCCTGTTCTTAGCTGTCAGGAGTGTAATCTGGCATGGTCTTCTGCTGCTGTAGCCCATCTGCTTCAAGGTTTGAGACGTGCAGTCGGAGACCCCCTTCTGCCCATTGTTGTAAACAACAGTTATTTGAGCATTTGTGGCCTTTCTGTTAACTTGAACATCTGACCTCGCACAAGATGTTTTCACCCACAAAACTGTTGCTCACTGGGTGTTTTTTTTTTTTTTTTTTGGTTATTATCATCATTCTCTGTAAACTCTAGAAACTGTAGTGAATCAAAATACCAAGAAGGCAGCTGTTTTTAAGATGGAGGAACCACCAATCATACCTTACTCAAAGTTGCTTAGATCACATGTCTGTTCCCATTCTAATATTAGGTCAAACAACCTATTCACCATGTCTGCATACTTTGCATATTGAGTTGCACTCACAGTTAAAAAAAACATATATATATATATATATATATATATATATATATATATATATACACACTCCTTCCAAAAATATGGCAACACTTAAGTGAAATCATATACTTAAGGCATTTGGATTTGAGATTAAAAGATGAACATGAGACAGAAATACAGACAATGAGCTTTTATTTCATGGTATTTGCATGCATATATGCTTTACCACTTTACAGAAACAGCTGTTTTGTGTGAGTGGCTCTCTCTCTCTCTCATATATATATATATGAGAGAGAGTACCAAAGGGAATTCCTTGTTTTTCAAATTCTTAGTGATGCACATAAGTCATGTGCACACGTATTGTCCAATCAACTACCATTTTTTACTGAAAAAGATGGCTGTGTCCTAATGTAAACTCTTTACGTTTTCAGGTCCACACACCAGCTCCAGCTAATACTGGGCCAGTATGTCCAGACAAACAGCGGTTCTGGAGAAGCACGTAGCGCAGCTGCACGATTCTGCCTGCAGTCCCGCGACTTTTTAGGTTTGACTGTTTGTATGAATAACACGTAGGAGTAGCCTAGCATCATTGGGATGGGCTGCTGTTCTGTACGGCAACTACTGATTTGTAGCGCAGCAAGGGAATGTTGGCTTTCGCACAGCTTTCTCGGCACATCGTAACAGAACAGAATAAGGAAGGGCTGTTGAATGTCACGGTAGCCGACCGCAACCACCGCCTACTGACTTTGGCGAGACACCACCACGGTGTGCCATCTGTACGCTTTGTCGGTCTTAAAGCAATACCGAATATTAACAGCAGACGCAGCTGTTAGCGACATGTCAATATGTTTATTTTGTTTCGATACTTGTAACAAGCGTTGTTTCATACCCACTGTGGGTGGTAGCCTAAACTGCTGCAGGTTAAATGCAGAGGAATTACATGTAGGTTATGCGTTTTGTATTTTCTTGTTTCTATGCAATACATTTCTTGGACGCCTGATGGCAGCAAGTACAAACAAATATGTTTTGCTTACGGTATTTCAGGGCTCAACATGCAGTATCTCTATAACAAAAATTCTACATACAGGCTGCAGGTGAATGAATAATGTTATTGTTTTACTGACTAAGGACATATGTACATTATAACTAAAAGCATAAGATCTTGATAGATAAAGACATTTTGTGGACTACATTTTGAAGGATAAGGATAGAAATGTCGACATAACACAAACTGGAGAGCCACTGTTTAACATCTCTTTTTCATGTAAACATGGATATTATTGCTACTACACAAGACAGATCCATTTTGTGTGTGAATAAAGAGAAGATTGTGTGCAAGGGGAGAAAAAGAGGTATGACTGTGTTTATGCTTGTGTGTATGTGTGTATGCCTGTGTGTGTGTGTGTGCGCGCATATGTACGTGTATGAGAGTAACAGATATTTCTTTTCTCAGCTGCAGTGTGGGCTGGTTCAGCATGACAGAGGGCAGCAGTACTCAAACTTTATTCACCCTGCTGTCGACAGGCTAAGGGCGGGGAACATTGCAGACAAAATTTCGGAAGATGTCTCTACTCCTAAAATGGTATGACCCTCCTGATTTAATGTTTAAAAACGTTTTTAAAAAACAATGCAAATTGCAAATGTGAGTCCCTTGAATTTTTGTTTGCTTCTGTTTTTTCACCCTGGTGGTTAATTTTTCAGACAGCAACAGCACTGACAGGACATTTATTTGCTAATAGTAGCTGAGACTAATAATAATAATAATAATAATAGGTTTTTATTTATATTGCACATTTCATTTTACAGAAAAAATCTCAATGTGCATTGCATGGGCAATTAGGTGAGTTAAAACTTATACAAACCTTATATTGTGCAATAACATAAACTGTATAAAGAACAAGCCTGTATTGCATATAAACATGTACTGTATAAAGAAGCAAGCCTGTGTCATATAAACAGTATAAAGGAACAAATATATAACACTTCCACACATCCTGCATAAACTATGAAGGGAAAAGAACAGAAAACAAAAAAATCCCAATAAAACAGAAATTTACAACAACAAAAAAGAATGAAATGGTGCAGGATGATGCAGGCATAACAAACACGATGGGAGGATTTAATTAAAGCTGTGTGGGAAGGCAGTGTATTGGAAATGCAAGTCTTGAAGGTGCTGGGTTATTGGCCAGGGAGACAGTGGATTTTTCCAGAGACACGGAGACCAGTCTGCATCTCTCATTCATCTTGTTTTGCATGGCATTTGGTGCATTATCTCATGGGCTTGCACTCACCCACTTACTGGCTCTTAAAAACTGCGGAGAGGAATCCGAGGCGCTCCTTCGTGTGTGTCCTGGTACCCCCCCCCGCTCACACGCCCACCTGCTTCCTATTCAGAGGTGAAATGGATTTCCCCGCAATGCATCCTGGGAGTGATCAATAAGCTTATTTAAGCAAAACTACTTATTTGTCAGTGCACATTTGTCATGGTTTATTTTGTGTATCTTGTGGATAGAATTATACAAGATGACTTCATATAGCCCGAGACCTACCGGACAGTCGGATAGCACATAAAGTTATCAAACTAAAAGCAGGCCGTTCCACAGTCTGAGGGGACTCGGTATTTAAGGGTTTCGGTGAATGGCGAAACATGCAGAGATCAGACTAGCTCAGGTTTGATTGAACACTTAGCAATAGAGGTACAATGGAGGTGCATTTTTGTTCTTTAAGGTACAAAAAATTCCACATGTACCCACCCAGAAGCGTACAATAATGTTCTTTGTGTATAATAAGTAACAAGCAAAAAAGGTACAAGTGAATTATTAAACTCATGGATATGGGTACAAATTGTGAATACAAACTGGCTTATAGGGTCCCACCCCAGTGACAAGAGTTATACCTTTTTAGGCACTTTTTTCTACCCTTTGTTTTGAGGGTGATATTACAGGTTGTCCTCCTTGCTGTTCTGTAAATGCACTTCTAAAGGGTCTGCAGAAAGCACTTCCTGTCCAGGTGTCCATCTCATAGATCTGTGGTTTCTGACTCATTCAGCATTACAAGTGTCTTCACTTCTAACTGTCTTTGCAGTGTGCATTGATCGGTGAATACAGATGAGCTTGGAGTTTGTCCTTGAGAATGTTAGTGAGCAATTTTTTTTTGTTTTTTTGGATGGGGTGCGTGCACATTGATGCATTGATTGGCTTGTTTCCCACTCAGAAAAGATGGTCCAGTGCATTCATAGACAAATTTATCATGCATATATATTATATATATTTATAAATGAATATATATATATATTTTTTTTAAATGTCACACAGCAACCCCCCTCACACACACACACACACACACACACATGCACAAGCATGCACAGACACACACACACACACACACACATGCGCAAGCATGCACACACACGCACGCTCCCCTGGTCGTCTCTCTTTACCACACCGTAGCACTCTTATTTCACGGTCCTCTAGGTCACATGCGAACACCATGCCACCATTGCACTGGTAATGTGTGGGTCTCATGCTGTGCACTGGACATGTAACAGGGTCGAGATCCAGCAGCATCCCAGTACTGTAGGGCTCCGGGCTCTGGGACATCTGCAATGCAGAAGTCTATATATAGCAGTAGGTGAGGGGTGCCAGAGAGAGAGAGAGAGAGAGAGAGGGGGGGAGAGAGACAGGGAGAGGGAGAGCGACAGAGAGAGAGAGAGAGAGACAGAGAGACTGATCAAAGACTGATGTAATGTAAGAAATTCATGGTTTGAGATGGACGAGTGAAAGGAGAGAGAGTGCGCTGAACCCGGTGACATGTTGGGCAGAATTACGGGAGGGGAACTGAAGCCATGGTAACAGCACCCCGCCGTCCAGACAGGCTAATGGAGAGCGCCGGAGCGCAATCTGTCTGCCGCAGCTCTCGCCGTGGTGTGGAGCCTACCCTGATTTTCTTTGCCCGAATGGGGAGATTTTACGTCAGCATATTTGTTTCATGTATGCATAATTGAACAGGTTTCTCTCTCTCTCTCTCTCTCTCTCTCTCTCCTTCCCCTCTCTCTCTCTCTCTCTCTGCACCCCCGAGCCTCTCAGTAATGAAACGATAAATCTGTTTTTGGCCACCCTGATCAATAAACAAATCTCACATCTTGATGGCCTTCATTAGCCAGGTACTAAATTAAGCTCTTAAAAGAGAATTAATAACAAGTGCTACAACCCCTATCTGTCCTTGTCAAGGCTTCTCTGCCAGCTCGTGTGCTGGTGGCCTTCAGGGCAAACGCCCATTTTCCTGCGTGCAGTGGTGGGGACATCAAGCGAATGAGAATCCTTTTCTCTTAAGAGGTGCTGCCACTCATCTGCGGCCTTGATCATTTAGGCGGGAAACATAGGCAGGTTAGTCCTGAATTATACTACAGCCAGTAAGTCCCTTGCTCTTCTCCTTTTCCACGTGTTTTACAGTAAGAAATTGACAAAAAATTTTCCCACTGGAGTTACACAATGAACATTCAACCCATTCAGGCTTTGTGTTGTGTAAATTGCTTATATTCACAATTCTTTCTATTGTATCCAGGTGCTTGGAGAATTGTAATATGGGGGGAAAACTGAACAATGAATTATAAAAAGACTGTACGGTTACTTGCTGTTCCTTGTTCTTGGTTAACTTGCACCGGTTCAGGATGTCTTGCTGTCACGGTGGGGTATCAGTAAGAATACACAGAATCCAGACATCCAGTTTATATTTTAATGACACAAGCTAGCAAGCAACCACAACTGTATTTCAGTTATTTATTTACAAGCAGATGAAATGCGAGCGGGTGTAATTTGAGCTGAGAAAGGCCAGCTCTATACATGCTGTGTTGCCAGCAGTACATCAGCAGGTGAGGCTTGATGGCAGTTGGAATTGAGTCTGTCGTACGTGTTCAAATGGAAACAAGACTTTGCAACCTTGGCTCACCTGTTGATTGCAGGTTAGACAACCTCTCTTGTAATATGCCTATTGGCTTTGATTTGTCCCAGGGATCTCTTGGCTCTTGCTTTTGGAGGAACTCATTTTCTTTCAGGATGAGGTCTGAAATTTATTACGTGCAGGGAAGAGAGAGAGAGTGAGAGGATGAAGATTTTATCTTGTGCTGATTTCCTGTTATCCATTGTTTCCAAGTTAAGTCAAACAAGCACGTAACCGTCCAGACCCACGGCGCAACTCACTTGCACAGACACATTTGAGCTGGCACCACTGGTGCATGCGTCTCACAAAACGTCCCTCAAAGGTCGTCCGTGAGTGAGTGAGTGAGTGACCACAATTTGCCATGCATATACCACGGCGGCAGTTCCTGCGCGCCAGGGGGAATAGAGAGTTAATCGAAGGCTTCCTTACACAGTGTGAGCTCCTGTGAGTGGGGGTGTAATTGTGGCTCAGGGATTTGGTCACTGCGTGTAATTGATCGGCTCTTGTTGTATGGCGCAAGATTATAGATCGATCTGCCCATCATCGCCGCGGTGATCTTTCTCTGAGGGTTATCGAGCGGGATTGTGGGCTGGGATTGTGGGGCACAAGTGAAGGACAAGTAGAGAGAGACAGAGAGACTGAGAGGGAGAGAGAGGCAGAGGGAGAGAGAGAGACAGAAAAACTGAGAGGGAGAGAGAGAAATGAACAGGCAAAGATTTTACAGTGGAGGTGGCCATTCTTTACCTTCATGCTCAGATGAGTTTATTCTAGCAGTTTTTATTTTGTACATAGACCTTCTTTCTTATTTGTCATTTTATTATGGTTTATACTGATTGTAATACACAAATCATTTGTGTGTAAAATTTGTGGATGATATTATTATTAAATTACAATCACTTGACAGACCCTATTTTCCAGAGTAATGTTCAGTAGTGAAGAACATCTGGGTTTTTCTTAGAAAGAGAATAATGCAGCATCACAGATGACACAGAGGCCTATTATGTCAGTAAGTGATCAGTAAGTGTAATGTTGTAATCAAGAAGTGCAACTTTATAGAGTAATAACTTGAAGAGTAATGACTTATAATAAACACATCATGACACTGAGGGTGAGTGTTTGGTTAATAAATGGCTTTATTTGGCTTTTGGGGGAATATCACTGCGTGAGTTTTTGCAGCACAAACGGTCACAGTAGTTGGACAGGAAGTGTCAGTAGTCCTGCCACACCCCTGGACATGTGAGAATGTGAGTGAAGCTTGCTTCTTCCTTTATTTGTTATGTTCACGGTTAAGGCAATAACATTTTATAACACCCAACAAGCACTTTCCATTCAAACACCTTCCTGTGGTTTTTACATTTTTTTTAAGCTCCAAGAATCAGGCCATGCAAATGGCCGCCCATGGATTGATTCGCTCGCCCGCTGATGAAGATGAAGGTCGGAGGAAGAGCAGCAGAGTCTGGCCAAAGCCACTAGTTTTTTTTCCAATAATTCCAGCGATAAACCCTTTCCTGTCCCTTCCTCATGCAATACAGAACCAATAAAAAGGCCAATGGAACAAAACAACTGACTTCTAGGATTCTATAGTTTATTGGCCAAATCCTATAGCCACTTGGTCTGTCCAGTGCCCTCCATTTTGGCTCAAGTGCAATCACTCTTTCTGCCGATATCCCTTTAGCCAATTTCCACACAGCCCAAGTCTAATTCTTTCCTTGCTTACATTAAAGTAAAATCACATTTCTGAGCTCCCTCTTCTTTCTTTCCAGTGTCCAATCACAGAACAGAATACTGAAGCCATTTCACGCAGAGACTTGCCATGCCTGCCATTTGGGGGGCAGCGAGAGTGAGCCCTTATCTGCTATACTGTACCATCTGTCTATTACATCACAGCGTCTGTACGCCTGTCACCTGCAGTACTCCTGGAGAGCTGTCAGTGTCAGACTCAGCTGGGTAGCCTCAGGTGACCTTTACTCTGCCCTTAGAGGACTTCAATGAACAAAAAAAATCCCCCCACCTATCGCAAGGTCCCTCACTTCAGCTGGAAAGGCCTAACTCTGGATCCTGAGCCTCAGCTTCCCTTGGACTGATCTGGGATCAGCCATGGGTAGTGATGGGAGAATGAGGTTCTTGAACAATGATAATGGGCTGAGCTACAACAATCTGTCAGCGACAGACTTGTTTGAACCAATGAAATCATTTTGCTCTCAGAAGCTCCGCCCATTTTTGATTTTCTGGAGCCTCGCTCTCTCCCAATCACCAGTGATGGGCATTTCTCTTTGGCCACGCCCTCTGCTACCATGGTTGCGAGATTGATCTATGAAAACTCTGCCCTCCGTGTTATACGTGAGGCGAAGAAGTCAGTGATATCAATCCCGCCCTCCATCTTTCCAGCTGGGAGAGTAAAATTGGTCAAGTCGACGAACAGGAAAGCTGTGCGTCTACCCAGAGGCGGGCGAATCAATCGAAAGGCGGCTGTGTTCTCAAACAAACACAAACGAACAAACAAACAAAAAAGAACAGTACATTAAATAGCAGCAGACTTTAATTAGTTTCTATATTTTCATTCCCGGAAGAGTTCCTTTTTCAGAGCAAAAACAGACATCTTTGCCGCCTCTAACGCTACCTACAGAGCTCTCCCCTAATGCTCAAATCTGTTACGGTTCTACTCATCCGTCGTGCTGGGACCATCGCATTTAAATAGAGGAAGAGAAAGACAGATGGAACATTCTGCATCGTTTAAATAACAACTTAGCCATGGTCATCGTGCTTTTGATAGAAGTGAAGAGAGATGGAAAGAAAGAGGAAAGAAGATAGAAAATTCGGCGGGGTATACTGTTCATTTCTAGTTTCTCTGGGTCAATGATAAAGAGACAGAGAGAGATACAGAGAGAGAGAGAGAGAGAAAGAGAAGTAAAGAACACATATTTTCAGTGTGTTCAGAGAAGCAAAGAACACACACTTTCATTGTCCCCTGCATTTAATTTGTGTAAGGTGTAATCCATAGGAACATAACCCAAAGCAACCCACAGAAAGAGCATTTGCTAGCATTTGCCATATCAATGCCTGCTTCTGTTATTTGCACCATTCTTGGCAATTTATCTAAAGCCAGTGTAAAGCACAGACTATTCACAGTTGATGTTTATTACCATAAGGATACGCTATGACATTGGTTTGTACGAGTATCATTTCCAATACTTTCCAAACCAGTTTTTTTTTCTTCTTGTTATCAAATAGCACCTTAAAATGGACCAGGTCTGGTTGGTCACTTCTGTAGTAATCTGCATGCATTCTGCCATTTCAGAAGATATCATAAATCTACTTCACATTTCTTGGGTTTCAATCATACAGCAGCAAAACAGTACAAAAATAAGGGAGGTTTTTGTTTGACCACCCACGCATCCCTGTCTGACTTATAACCTGACAAGCTTTTCCTGACTGCTAAACCGGCCGGATCTACATACATTCTTCCATATCCTTCTCTGAATTCTGCCACTGCTGTACATGGCCTACTGTTCAGAGATGGACTCTCTGTGTGCTGTGTGTTCAAGTAAAATCACCTTTATATTTTGTGTCAGTGTGCTACGACAATAAAGTGCCTCTTCCTAAACCTGCGAAATATACGGAGGGCTGTAGAATGGATCCTTCCTTTCCCACGGTAGATTTGCTTTCGTAAATGTACATTGTGTGTCCTGGTTTCGGAATATGGACTGCTTTAAGATCAACATTGCGCAGAAGAAATACAAAGGGAAAAGGACTGTGCTTGTGTGTGTGTGTGTGTGTGTTCCTGTGTGTCTGTGTGTGCGTGCGAGAGAGAGAGAGAAAGAGATGGAATGAGGGAGCCCATATGAGTGAATGGGTTTGCTGAAAGTGATGAAAGAAAGGATGACGTGAGCAGTTTAGCTCTTGCTGGTCTTGCTGGGAGCAGCCTCCTTCTTCTTGTCCTTCTCGTCTTCCTTCTTCTTCTGTGGCTTCTCCTCCTCTTCCTCCTCCTCGCCTTCCTCATCCTCTTCGTCCTCCTCTCCGTCTTCTTGGTCATCTCCCTCTTCTCCCTCCTCTCCTGCTTCTTCTTCTCCCTCTTCTTCCTCTTCTTCCTTCTCCTCTTCCTCCTCGTCTCCCTCCTCGGCCTCCTCGGGCTTTGCGCCGGCCCTCCTGTAGGGGGAGCTGGCGCTCAGGTGGTACGAGCGCCCGGAAGCATAGGAATAGCTAGAGTAACCCGCCTGGAGCATAGCCCCGCCCACTGTGCTCAAACGACACTCCTCCCCCTCCAGTAGCTTCCTGAAGAGAGAGAAAGCGAGAGAGAGAGAGAGAAACTGATCAAAGACTGAAGGGAAAATTGGAATAAATGTCGAAAGACAGTTAGGGACTGGACATTTTCTGAATGAGAAGTTTTGGGGGAGAGAAAAAAAAGACAGAAAGAAAAGGAGGGAGAGAGAGATCTAAGTACATGTAGAAGGCGTGGAAATGATTGTGATAATCTTCTACATCAGCCACATTCCTTGGAATCACTTACTGTAAGTATAAGAGTACTGAAAGAGAAGAACTGACTAACTGACCAGTAACACATTAAATATCAAATTGCCCGTTTGTGATATCGATGCGATTGGCAATTCACACATGCACATGCACGTGCAGCTGTTCAAAACACGAATAATTGAAATGCTAATGCATCGGACCATGTCTGCGCCTTCCCCCCTCATCCCCCTGCCCACCCGCTCACATACATATGCCCTCTCTGACCTGTAGGCGGCGATCTCGATGTCCAGAGCCATCTTGACGTTGAGCAGGTCCTGATACTCGCGCAGGTGGCGAGACATCTCCCCCTTAGTGCTGCGCAGGGCGCCCTCCAGCTGCTGGATGGCGTCCTGCAGGAGAGACCCGTCCGTCACCGACGCGGATGCGCAGAGACCACGCGCGCGCAAGTACCACGTGCATCCCCCATACACGCACGCTCGGTGATCACACATCACAACGCACTCACACGCAAATCACAAACCACCCCTGGTCGCACGCACGTACATAGAACACGTACATCCCCCATTGACACAAGTATGATGGCCACACATCATGACATGCACACACACATAGAAGACACAAATCACCCATGATCATATGTACCATACACAGATGACATATATCACACACTCTCGCATGTAATGATCATGCACCACCAAGCCGCCCCTCAACGGCTGGGATGAAAGCTTTTGTTTTAGCCAGCGCTGTGACCTGATTCTGTTTAATAAGGTCTTGATTGAAGGCCATGATTAGTTCATTAGTTGAATCAGGTGTCGCAGTACTGGGCTAAAACAAAAGCCTTCACCCACACTGCTCCTTTATGGAATATGATTGGACACCCTTGACCTGAGCTTATCAATTGTGAACTAAAAAGCAAAACTTATCCTAGAACGGCACTCTATGATACTTTATGAATCTGGGCTCTAATCTAGAATCAGGGTTTCCCTCTCCATAAGCTTATCTATTGTGAATTGAAGGGTTAACGCCTATGAAAAGGAAGTTTTTTGGAATGTTTTTTTCCCCAAAAGTGTTCTAGAACTCCGTTGCTTTCAATTACCAGCAGTGATTGTTACACCAGCATTGGAATGTTCAGTTAAGACCCATCTGTGATGTCACGCCCTAAATGGTCAAACTGATCCCAGGTCAGCGTCCTCAGCCGACCCTCGGCGCCACCGACCTGCAGGTCCGCGACCTCCGCGCCGTGGCGGTCCTCCATCTCGGCCAGCTGGCGCTCCAGGGCCTCGTTCTGGCCCCTGAGGGACTCGATCTCCAGGGTGCGGGCCTGCACCTGGCGCCGGTACTCGCTCAGCTCCTCCTTGGTCTGCTTGACGGCGTCGGAGTTGCGGGCGGCCGCCTCGGTGACGCTGGCGAACTTGGAGCGGTACCACTCCTCGGCCTGCTGCTGGTTCTTGGCGGACAGCGTCTCGTACTGCGCCCGGATGTCCTTCAGCGCCACCGACAGGTCCGGCTTGGTCATGTCCATCTCCACCTGGATCTGGAGGGGAGGAGGAGGAGCAAGCAAGCAAGCATCGGAGGGGGGGGGGGGGGGTCAGGGGAGGGGGGGAGAGGCAGAAGAGAGAGAGATTGAGAGAGAGAGCGACAGAGAGAGAGGCGGTATTGGCCATACATTTAATCTGTAATTCATCTCATATATTATTATATGCAGTAACTAACTTAATGAGTTGGAAAGAGAAGTGGGGAGGTGGACCATCAGAGGGAGGAATTACACAGTAAAATGTTGGGTGTAAATTCAACTTTAACAGAGTAAATTAATCCAATTGGGACCATATGTGCTCTGTAAGAGTTGATTTAACACTGAACATTTTACTGTGGAGAAAAGGTTCAGGAAGCTTAGGAAAGTTGGAGGGAAGAAGGAATTAGCTTCTGTAGCTTCTAACCTCGTTCTCAAAACATTATTATGATATAATTGTTAAACTGATTCCCACTATATTGATGCAACGTTTTAAACCAGAAAATGCATACTTTATTTTACTTGGCTTAACAGTTCCCAATAAAAACGTGTTTTAATTAAACACAGCTTAACTGGTTTTAAATTACACTAATGACAAAATGTCTACATGGATGAATCTGTATGGCAGGTAGCCTAGAGATGTGTTTACGGGGCAGTATCAATGGCCTGTGTGCAACTCTTAATGAAGTTGAGCCACAGAAAATTGCTGAGGCGATATCCATCGATTGCTGAGTCAGCATCCAGCGCGCGGAAGACGGGAAGATGATGCTGACTGTCAATATGCTTGCACTTTCCATCGCTTCCACCGTCTCAGCAAACATGGAAATGCCGCGTTCTCCTAAAAAGCGTCCGCATAGATCAATGACTTCAAATATGCTTATTTATATATTGCCTTTAAATGTATTGTATTGGCTACCAAAACACTTGTTTATTTCATTTTTCTTGGAAATAATTTAATCAGTTCTACATAATACGACTTACACATTTCACCGGCTTCACTGTGTAGCCTATAAATAATTACTTTTACGCTATCGAACTACATGAATAGATCTTAATTTGCTATATTAGGAAGGTATCTGGAGTCCATGAGTGTAATGTTCTACTTAAGAAACTTGATTTATATTCAATGTGCAAGCCTATGCGACTTCTGAAATGTTTAATTTAATCAGCGTCGATTGCGCTCAGACGCTTTCAATGAACAGCATTTACTGATCTGCTTCAACTGATTTAAGAATTCCGGAGTTCTTCGTGCAACATTCAACCGGCTGGTGCTGAACGCTGAAGGACACTGCGTGTGCCTTACCCCACTCCCCCCTCCCCCCTTTTTTTGAGCCACACCTAAAATAATGCGCTTCTGTTTGTCTGCAACACGAAAGCTTTATTACCCCACTAGCGCAAAACTTAACATACCCGCACCCGCACTGGCCAGTCACGGTTTCCATTCCTCGACTACGCCGATCAATACAAGTTTGTATTTCAATTATAGTTTTACCGATTGCTTGTTTTCCTAGACTAATTCGCAATACATCTGCAGGTAACTACGTTTGTTCAAAAGAAGAAAAAACTAGGAAGGACATGAGCTATGCTATGGCACTGCGGAGTTCTCCACTGAGTGGGTGGGTCAGGGTGATGGCACCATATTACGCATTTCAGTAAACCGCAGTGCCCGTAAATTAAAGCGACTGTTTCCAGCTGATGTCACGATGCGCAATTTGTACTCTAGTAATATTAAAAGTCCGATATTTACCGAAACGCGGTGCTAAGCCAGTAGGCTACTGACCGACTACTAACTGGGCTTAAAAGTTAAGGGGGAAAGAGCAGTGCGTCACGGGTTGACGGACAATTCTGAAGCTGAATGAAATTATCAAGTGACAATATGTCAGCTGTGGGAAGTTTCAGTTTTCTCAATATTTTCACGCAATCTTTATAAAATGCTATTGGGACAGAGACTTTGTGTTGTCGGTCACGATTCATTCTCTTTTCAGGGCAATGTTAAGTTAGTTAACCCTCGATTAATTGTACCCGTTGGTATTATAACTGTACGTTGTATTTCCTTTTTGGTCTACGTTTCTTTTTTACGAATGCCCTCGTGCCCAATAATGTTTGTGGCATGTCAGGTGATATTAATGGTGATGATATTAAAGGCATGATAACTGATATGAAGGTGAAGTCTCGCACCTGTGTGGCTTGCAAAGACGCCTGCAACTCTTGCAGCTCCTCCTCGTGAACTTTCCTGAGGAAAGCGATCTCATCCAGCAGCGATTCAACTTTCTTCTCGAGCTCGAGTCGCGAGAGAGTCGCGTCGTCCACGTCCTTGCGGTACCCCTTCAGGGTGTTCTCCGCCTCCTCGCGGAGTCGTGTCTCCTCCTCCAGCTTCTCCTTCAGGCGGTCCAGCGTCTCGTTCATCTGGACGCAGTCCAAGTGCATCTGGCTCTTCTCATGGGTCAGCTCCTCCACGCGAGCCCGGAGCTCGCGGATCTCCTGCTCGTACAGATCGTGCAGGCGAGAGGGCTCGGAGTGTCGCTGACGCAGCAAGGTAACCTCCGCTTCGAGCACCTTGTTCTGCTGCTCCAGATTGTGCACCTTCTCGATGAAAGTGACGAAGCGGTCGTTGAGGCCTTGCAATTGCTCCTTTTCATTGGTGCGGATGATTTTCAGCTCGTTGGTGACGGCAGTGGATTGCGACAGGTCAATGCTGGTGTCGGGAAAGGACGAGTAGCTGCGACCGGCACCCACCTTGCTGCGGTAGCTGGAAGTCAGCACGGACGATGGCCCATAGCTGCGGTGCTGTGAGCGGTACCCGGCCGAAAGACGAGACGGGCTACTGCTCGCTGAGATACGCCCCGAGACCCGTGGCGCGTCTCCAAAAATCTTCCGATACGAACTACTGGAGTACATGTCGCCGGAGTAACTCATCTTGTAGGAGGAGGACCGCAGACGTGCCGCTCTTTACTTGTCGCAGAGTGCTCAGTTCTCACTGCCTGCGAGTGAGTGAAAGTGAGGGTGCGTGTGTGAGAGAGGGGGTGTGAGAGACAGAGAGAGACAGAGAGAGAGAGAGAGCAAGAGAGACAGAGAAAGAGAGAGAAAGGGAGAGATGCGAGTACAGTGCTGCCAGGACAGGTGTTTATATAGCCGGAGAGCTGTGGCATCATTTGACGCAGAGGCGTCAGGCGAGAGGGGTGAACCTGCAAGCTGCTGCAGAAAACTCTGGGTCCCCGGGGAGAACGAGTTCTCTCGCGCCGATGCTTTAACGCCTGTCTAACATCTAACGAACCTGTCCCCTTTCATGTAAATGTAGGCCTACTTTGTAGGGCTGGGGCACAGAGGAAAGAACGATTAATCTGCTGTTCAAAGAAATTTAATTATTGTGATAGATTTTTTCTTTTTAAGCATCAATAAATAACTGCTGATACGTGACTAATAACATAATAACAATAACAGCAACAACAACAATAATAATAATAATAATAATAATAATATGAAGCCAAATGAAAACGACATTGTTGTCATGGTAGTGGTTATGATGATAATGATGAAGATGGCAGTCATGATGATGATGATGATGATTATGAATACGATGATGGTGATTATCATTATTATATTCTTTATTACAATTTTGAATAGAGCAGCAACTAATATAGTTAATATGGTTTATTGCCCAAAAGTTGCACAATCACTCTGTATTGCTGGCTGTGATGTAGGAATACTGGCGTATGGGTTTCTCATTACAGATTGCCACATTAGTGGCAACCAGATTTAAATTGGGTGGATTTATTTCCTCACGTGACAGATAGGTCTACATAATGATATATACAGTATATATGTACATGTATATGTGTGAAGAAGGTGTTAATTTTAGGGAATTGCTTAGATGGTGCCATTCAAATGGAAGTGTGTGTGTGCAAATGTGTGTGTGTGTGTGTGGGTGTGTGTTTGTGCGTGTGTGTGTGTGTGTGTGGGCGTGTGTGTGGGGGGGCATGTGTTTGTGCATTGGTGTGTGTGTTTGTGTGTGTGTGTGTGTGTGTGTGTTTGTGCATGGGTGTGTGTGTTTGTGTGTGTGTGTGTGTGTTTGTGCATGGGTTTGTGCTTGTGTGTGCGTGTGTGTGTGTGAGTGTGAGTGTGTGGGGGGGCATGTGTTTGTGCATGTGTGTGTTTGTGTGTGTGGGTGTGTGTTTGTGTGTGTGTGTATGTGCGTGTGTGTGTGTGTGCGTGTGTTTGTGCATGTGTGTGTGTGTGTTTGTGCATGTGTGTGTGTGTATGTGTGTGTTTGTGCATGGGTGTGTGTGTGTGTGTGTGAGTGTGTGTTTGTGTGCGTTTGTGCATGGGTGTGTGTGAGTGTGTGTGTGTGTTTGTGTGTGTGTGTGCGTATGTGTTTGTGCAGTGTGTGTGTGTGTGTGTGTATGTTTGTGTGTGTGTGTGTGGGGGGGGGGCATGTGTTTGTGCATGCATGTGTGTGTGTGTGTGTGTGTGTGTTTGTGCATGTGTGTGTGTGTGTGTGTGTGTGTGTGTGTGTGTGTGTGTGAGGGCAGGTGGGGGGTGGGGCTGTTGCAGTTGCAGTTCACAGGCCCGCGGGTGGGATCGATATGGAGAGGGCTGTGCGTCACTCAGACGAGTGTGGCTGTGCTGTAATGCGGTCTGTAGCTGCTTTCACACCCGGACTCCGCATCGCCTGAATATGAAATGAGGCTGGAGCCCTGGGCTCCGTGACCTCGCGCAGGTCTCACGCACGCGACCGCGCCTCTCCGCGTTCTGTACGCTTAACTCGCCAGGAGTCGCGCTTAATTACCTCTTTAAGCAAGAGCAGGCCCGTCACACAGCCTACCGAATGAGAGAAATAAGGCTGGAAGAAGTGTGTGATAAATGAAAACAGTAGGGAGTAAACCGCTGTCTCCTTCATGTTCGGAGTGATTCAGCAACAATGGGGGCGTCCGGCAGCTTACCTCTCTCGACCCAAAGCTTTTCCATCGTCAGCTGCGCCGATGCTCGAGCCAGAACTGTGACCACGCCCTCTCGTGAAGGGTAAATCCTTAACCTTTTCATGGTGTAAGAGCTCAAATATGTGATTAGAATGTTAACTTAGCTGAACATTCTAATGCTGATGTAACAACCACTACTGGCAATTGCAAGCAGTGGAGTTCTGGAACACTAAACTTTAATAAAATTTAAAAAAACATTCCAGAAAACCTACTCTTCGAAGGGTTAATGCAGCCTCAGTCCTGGCTGGGTTACACGTCTTTTCCACCCTTTCACAGAAAGAAGAGGCATCCAGGTGGGGCGTAATTTTAGTGTTATCTCGACTGCTGGTTTTTAATGGGCAGGGCTGCCTGACATTGAATCTTTCAATGACTTGGCAAAAGCATTTATTTATTGATTTACAGTCAAGTATCTGATGAGAGAATGTGGACTAGCTTTCTAGACACACGTACGTGCACGTATTTATGCACACACATACATGCACGTACTTAGTCATGCACATGCACACACAGCTGCAAGCATAAATTGACCTTTAATATAATTTGCACTGATATATAAACATTACTATTACAGTACACCTAGCCTTTTCCATTGTTTTCTTTCTATATAAAATTTGGTGCAGAAATAGATCACATCTTTTTTTTGTTTTTTTTTCTTGGGTGGGGTAGGGGACAGGACATTTGTGCAGAGTGAATTCATCACTGCATCACTGTGAGTATAGCACTGCAGGCTGTCGTATTTATTTATTTATTTTTTAAATTCTGAGCCAATATTTGTTATCTTTATCAATATTTAGATTCATTGTTTTTCATTATGGAGGAAAAATGGTTTAATACCGGAACAAAAGTGGAGTTATTTTGAAATTAGTCAGCAGTTTCAAAACTAATAACAACCATTAAGGTATGTTGCAAGGGCTCTATTCCCTCAATACTCTTGGAATAATGTGGCCTATTGGAGATATCCCCGCGATTGAAAATTCAGTGAAGCACATTACAAAGGTAAATGAAGAGGAATGCATTTAATAAATGACCAGTGATTTTTGCACACCCTGGAGGCACTCACAAGCCTTCCACTTTAAAATGTAAAAAGCTTAAACCGAGCAAGTTGGCCAAGGATTATAGCTGCCCATGTGTGCCAGTGGGAAGCGTGGAACAGACTAAGCCTAAACCACAGACAAGCTACCAGACACAGCCAGCCAGCTGCATCCGATGGTACTGGGAGGAGGCAGATGGGTATAATTTCACTGTTTGTTTTTAATTTCATGCTACAAATGACTGTGGTGCAATGTCAGGGGGTGTTGGAAGGAAGCAGGGGACAAGGGGACAGGGGGACAGGTGGGACCCCCCCCCCTTCCCCCCCATTGTTAGAAGCAGGGAAAATAGTCTCCTTCCATATTCACAATGTGTTCCCCCAATGTCACATCCTTGTGTAGTGTTAACTTGTCTTGGACAACAGAGGTGCACAAATATGATGACAGAGAACATTGAAGTGCATAGCAGTGTTAACATAAAATGACTTGCAGAATGATTGGAGTTACTATTTTTTTTTTTTTAAATAATTGAGTCATTGGTCTGGGCAGTCTAAGTTCCTGGTGCCAATGTAATAGATATGCGGATACAAAGTTTGGTGAATTAGACTATAGCACCATCTATTCGCACAATTTAATGGCAAAGCTTAACGTTTCAAAATCAGAGCAGCTCTGGCAGTACAGGAATATGATGAGTCACAGTTTTCTTTTCAAGATTATTTAGAACAGCTACAGGACATGGCAATCAACTGAAATGTGGCAACTAAAAGTCATATCTAACGAGGTGGTGCATTAAATGAAGGGATATTTTCGGACACGTTTGTTATTTTAAAACGAGCATTTAAATCATTTTAAATGTTACCGCAGGATACTTTGCTTTTAATGCGTCGCGGTAGGCCTCAGCTGACTGAATGCCTTCAGTCGCAAGAACGGCTGCAGCGAGGCTCTTTGGCACAGGAGGGCGGTACAATTCTTATTTGGGAATTAACGCTTCACAAGAGGTGCTGCTGATCTCCGCCTTGATACTAAAATGTCTTTGCCTTAAATGACTTCATGATCAGCTTCAATAAATAGCTTATTAATAAATAGCTGCCTATAATTTTCTTTCGTTTTTTTAAAATAAATGTTAACACACTCACTGTAATCCCGCCCCGTTTTAGTGTAATTTATCGTTTTCATCATGTTTTGAATCAGCAGTTCTAGGAAAATGTATTTTGAAAAATGGCAACATCAGTGACGTTTACTGCTTAGATGTAATTTGCTGCTGTGTGCTTTTCTTGTTGCAGAGTTTACCACAAGAGGGCGCTACATAATAAGTAATATATGTTATCTCTGGTCTGATCACAAGCAATATCATCAAAGTTACTTGCATATGTTGTCCACCAGGTGACAGTGTTTTCCACATAGCCTTCTCAGGACATCCTAGATCTGTGTGCGATAATAAGATGTATGTTCGGCGAAGTGCCAGTGTTTACTGAAATGGCTTCCGATTTAATTCCCTGGCGAAACATTTCCTTTAAAGTGTACCAACGAACAAGGTACTCACCCTGAATGCGAAATGGGGGTTGCCCTGCAAGCCAATAAATTTAATAAATAAATAAAAAAATAAATTTAAACCTGGCTTGCCAATATGTGAAAATGAATGCTACATTTTTCTGAATAAGGGCTTAAACCAAGTCCTAGATATTAATAATAGGCTTTCCTAATATAAAATATGTAATGGAATGGAATTGACACATTTTAGGCATTTAACAAAATAAAAAAAATAAAGATGAGGTTGGTGTCATTCATTACAAAGCATGGGCAGCTATAATGAATGACTGAATGAATTACTCTGTTCTTAAGAACGTACACCTTCCCTGCATCTCCAAAAATTTACAAAAAATGAACAAGATTTCGATACACGGGTGTGTGTTTCTGTCTGTCTTTCGATTAAAAAAAACACACCTCCAAACAGTGTTTGACGATGCCCGTCACTCAGCGGTGAACCACGAGTTTCTTCACATTGCGCCCCCTGCTGTTACGTCATCGCGCTTTTGTTTCGTTGTTGTGTCGAGCGTTCACGCCAATAGCAACAGAAGACCGCTCTCTCACTCACAAGGTGTCGCTGCAACTTGCGAGTGTTGCTAAGGGAGACAAATTAGGGAGGTGGCAAAATAAAATTAAAAAAAAAAAAAATCTCTTTCAGCCACAGGTATTTTACCTGTAATCCAGAGTAATAAGCTCCACATACCCAAAAACAAGAATGTGCATGTGACACACCCCAAACACACACACACACCCAGGCGATCTTTTAAGTCCCAGTGATGAGGAATCATGCTAGCCTATGAGGCGACAAACAGCTTCATCTTCTGGAAATCACACTCTTTCCACATGTCACTCAGGCAAAAAAAAAAAAAAAACAAGCAACTGCAGGTGGTAAATAAATTAAAAAATAATTTTAAAAAAACCTGACAGCATTCCAGCAGGTCAGGTGCTTCGCAGCGACGTGGGTGCATTTTCCTGGCCTGCTTCAGACGTGCTTGTGATCTTCTTGGCCTGGTTCAGAGTTGCTCGTAATTTTCTTGGCCTGGTTCGGGCGTGCTTGCAATCGAGTCACGGTCAATGTCAGTCGTGTCTTACTTTCACTGAGCGATTGTCCTCTCGCCCTCGAGTTAAAGCAATGCTTTCTGTGGTGTCTCTCAGGATGACCCCGCACCTGTGTTCAGAGCAGGAGCCGCTGCCCAGCGGTTAGGGCAGCGTGAACTCCGCTGTCATCCACTTGTCACAGCCTGCTCAGTCATCAGGTCCCAAACCGTTTGAGCGTTTATGTGCTATTCCAGGCTGACTCCAGTACTTCCTCTTTTTCCCGGGCATTTATTCTTTTGGGGCCGAAAATATCCGTCTGGGTATTGGTGGCCCGGCACCTTGTTAAATGACCGTACGTTGGGATTTGTTTCACTTCCTGTATTAAAGCCACTTCGCAGCAATAAAAAAAAAGCAGAGGCAGTGAAGGGGGTGTTTGAGTGGGAGAGAGGCGAGGGGTCGGCTGTTAAATCACGACTTCCTGTAGGCGGACGTCCAGCTGGAGGCGTCAATTCAAGCCAGCTCAGCCATCGACCTTTAACCTTTAACATAACCAATCAGAATTCGGGAAAGCCAACCTCACTGACTGTGACCTGCCTGCTCTGGGCGTCTGCAGTGATACTGCAGTGGAGGGCCTGGGTTCCAGTGGCTCAGGAATGCGACTCGACGGGCTGGCAGTGCAGGTAGGGCCGTGTCCATCTTTTAGGGCGTGGTCAACGTTTTGTCCCACAATGCATTAGTATCAGTGTGAGTTAAAAGCAGATTTTTAAAATGAAACTGGGACTGGGAAATACTTAAAAGACATAGGAGGCTAATCACTTGGCTCATCTGTGCACTATGTGCGTAAGAGAGTGCACAGTATGTGTGTGTGGTACGGGTGTATGCAGTTGTGCACGTGTAGTCTACGTGCTTTTGCGTGGTACATGTGTTCGTGGTTGTTTGTGTGTGTAACAGAGGGCTGTCAGGTCAGAGCAGCCCTGCTAGTGGAGGTTACTGAGGGTCCTGCTGGCTGGATCTGCTTGGCCAGGATAAGATGGTAGATTTGGCTAATCTCGGAGGGGGGGGGTCAACGAGACTCTGACCTCTGACACTGACACCCTGCCTGCATGCGAGGACACACTGCACACACTCACACACACGCTGCACACACTCACACACACACCTTCACACACCATTCCACACACGCAACGCATGGCTGACAGGTTACACTGCACCAGTCCCAGGTCAAATGCTTTTACTCACTGCACATACTTTAACCCTTTAACCACCAATTATAAAAAAGGGATCATTCCTGCAGATTGCTGACAATTAAGAAATTAATTCAGTATTTTCACACAATGTTCAGAGTTCTTTCATATTGATTGTACGTTTTTAACATATAATTGTTGAAATGTTACAGGAATTCTGCTGGACTGTTTTTAAGCATTTTTGCAGGCATCTAAAGAGTTAAAAGTGTTCTGGATACGTCTTTGACCTTTGACCCAGGTGTGCTGCACTCTGACCTCTCTCCGCCATCGCTCTTTCTCAACTGTCACGAGTTCAGGCACTTAAACCCAGAGCAGAAACCCAGAGCAGCAAATGTTTCACCAGGAGCCACAATCAATGCGAGGATTCTCCTAACACAGACTCAGTGGCAACAATGACTTAGTCATGAGAAGGTACTGATCCAGGTCCAGGTTCCCCCTGCCCTAACCGTATCCATTATTAGCTAAACGGCCAATCGGATCCCAGATCAGGGCCAATATTCATAAAAATGCCCCAGAGTAGGAGCGCTGATCTAGGATCAGATTTGCTTCGTCCATATCCGCAGCTTGTCCATTAGAAGGCGACAGGCCAAACTGATCCCAGCACAGAGTCTGTATTCACGAAGAACATGTCAGTGGCTTCTCGGCAGGTGAACACGTACAGATGAGAGCTTGCATACAGTATGGTAGAGAGCCCTATAATACAGAGGCTATTGTGTCCATATGAAATACAGCAAACAGGCCCTGCTACATGCCACACAAAGAGTGCATGTGAGAGTGTGTGTGTGTTTGTGAGTGGGGGGGGGTTAGGCTTTTGCAGGCAGACAGAATAAGTCCACCCTCCTGTCCGCTTATCACCCTATGACTGTCCCCAGCATTCAGATACATCTAAGTGAGTGAAACACTACCCCTGAACCCACCTCCCCCCACCTCCCCCCCTCGCCCCCCCCAGGCCTGCCTGCCACAGGCTCCACCCTTCATCCAGTGCTGGAACCATGCGGACGGGTCAGCTGGTTTGTAAGATGATTTTCTTGCGTTTTGTTTAAAAAAAATTCAGTCAGAATATTTTCCAGTCCTGAGCAGCTGTTGAGCTTCTGGAAACATTTCCATGCCATCTTTTCCTCCAGACAAAAAGATTTGCTTCCATTCAACTGTTTACGGATTAAGATTTTAAAATCTTCTTCCGGTTGTCTTTCCAGCCTGGTAGAACAATGGTGAACTTTTCTGAGCTTGGTTTCAGGAAGTTCTGACAGTTAAAACGAACCATTTAAATAAAGACCCATGAAACATATGGTTAAACAACATTTTTTAAATTTAATTTCTTTATTCCATTCATGTCACTGGCAAATATAAATTACTGATCCACGTTTCACAGAATTTTTTCTGGTTTTTAATATTTAAGTCCACATCGTCCAAATTCCCCACTTCTAAAAATAAGTGCACCAAGTGTCCACCATTTTGTATGCTTTGCTTGTTTAACAGACATACAGTAAGTCTGTCCTCGCTTGTGTGGATGGGTGTGTGTGTGTGTGTGCGTGTGTTTGTGTGCGTGCGCTCGCACGTGTGTGTATATGTGTGTTTGTGTGTGTGTATGACAGGGATGTTCCTGAGACACGGCTACAATGAGAGAAGGAATGACTGTTGCAATGTATATAGCTATGTTTATATTGTATAGATATATATTATATATGAATATAATATATACTGTTGTGGTTATCATACATTTGTCTGTTTTAAGGCTTTAGCCACTTTGTATATACAGAAAAAAAATTATACATACAAACGTACGTACATAAACAAACAAAACAAAAATGGATGACTCCCAGGTGTTACCTGGTGTAATGGACTGCATTACAGGTAAATGTGCAACTCTGGTTTTTAAAACCGCAGTCTCGATCTTAAATTATCCACACCTGCCGCTTACCAGCAGGTGCTGAAGCACCAAGGTCTGTACAAAGTGTTGCTTGAAAAGGGCGAGAGAGGGGATGGAGAGAGGGGGCGGGGCCTACCTGGCCCTCTGCACCATTTCCTCCCTGCCAGTGCTGGGACAGACCAAGTTCACACAAAGTGGAGGGGGGGGGAGGAGTGGAAGACACCAACAGTAAACAAAGAGAGGGGGGAACTGGGTGCTAATGCTCGATACATGACGTCTTGGAAAGTGGACTATTTTTTTTCCCCTTTTTCGTTTTTTTTTTTTTTTTTCACCTTTTTACTCGTAACAAATAAAAACAAGACAAAAGCATATCTATACAAATGGCTGTTTAAACAAACTTTATCCCTAAGTCACCCAACCCAAAAGCTTTATTCTCTTTCTGAAGACAGCGACAAGACCGACGAGACACCATCCCTGTTCCATCACACACACAGACACACACGCACACACACACACACGCACACACAAGCCCCATTCACAAGCGCAATTCGCAAGAACGCAGAGTCCCGTCCTAGCTCACCAAGGGCGTTCCTTCATCTCACCGCCCAACACTGCATTCAAGCAGCGGCACTGAGCAAACAGGCGGAATAGCTAACTGTCCTATATCCTTTCGCTATTACTGTTTTGCTTAGAGCAGGTGGCCCTTGTCATGAAAGCGGAAGTCTCCATGGCAACGTACCGCGACAGCGTGGGAGCAGCAGGTTGAGCGCGGTGGGCACCTTAGTTCCCCCTCCCACCGCAAAAAAAACGAACTCCCATGAACCTTTACATCCTCGTAGCGCAAAACTGCATCTCGTTTTCCAGACCAGAAGTTAGCCACTGAACTCCACTATTCTCTCTCTCTGGCCGAATCAACCCTTTCCTCCGCTGTACTCACTCTTGGTTGTGGAGAGCTGCGTTGGACGACGATTTTTGTCGTTACTCAGCAGTTCATTGATCAATTTAGAGCAGTTAATCACTTTAATTACTCAAATCTGAAATGGCTGCCGACTTCACGGTGAAGCAGCCGAGCCCGCGACTCTGAGAGAATGCCCGGGATTCAGTCCACGTTCATCCTTAACTCTGAGCAACAATCGAAGGCAAGAATTGTTATTTTTATTCGCAAACACAGTTTAGCCAGCTCAACAATCAGTAAAACGAACCCAGCAAACTGAGCTGGAGGAGTGTAACACCGGCATTCGCTTGTAACTAAAAGTTATGGATGAATGTCGATTGACTAGCGGCCAAAGTCGTGGTTTTGGAGACGAGAGGAGGGACAGAGGTCGTCGGCTCTAAAGATCGCCCGCTGCTTCCGCTAACTTCCGCTAACTTTCGCAGAACGACTCGGCCACTTCTGCCAGCTTCTTCTGCCCTTTTCAATTTTACTATTTTTTTTATTACCCTTTTTTCCCCGTTATTTCATCTTTTTTGTACATTTATTTGGACATTTTTGGAGTTTTTTTTTTTTTTTTGCTGGCACCAATGATGGCTTTTTCAAATAACACACACAAGAATTAACGGGTAAAAAGTTAAAATTCTCGCCATCTAAACATCACGAAAAGCCCAGTTTATGAAAATAAAAAGAAACCGCTTCAAAGCTCGAAGCTTCACTTCACCGCGCCCACAAACGACACACTCAGAACAACAGGAACGACAAAACGCAATTAAAGCAACAACTACCTTCTAAAATTAATATATTAAGTAATCTGATTTTAGGATATTAAGATTAAATATAAATACTTTGTAGATGTACATATACGTATCTGTCTGTAAACTATTTACATAAAACTGACTAATATATATTTTAAAATGATAAATACGTAAGAAAGATGGAGTTGGAGTGTACTTCATCTGTTGTGAATCGTTTCCAGGGAGAACACACACACATGCGTACGTATACACACACACGCACACACACACACACGCACACTTTCTTCACAAGTTGTTTTCAGAAAGCGAGGTGAGTCGCTGACTGGTGGAGCGTGTCGTTAGCTATTCCTAAAGCCACTCAGAGCAGGAGTGCTGGTCTAGGGTCAGGTTCCAAAGGCCTGCCCATTACGAGTTTACAGGCCACACTGATCTCAGATCAGCAGTCAAACTCACAGGCTGAGCCTTACAGCGGCTCTCTGTTGACCGTGGGGCCTGCTCCAGAGCGCCCCCTGCTGCCTCTACATGGAATGTGCTTTTTTCTCTCTCTCACTCAGTCAGTCAGTCAGTCAGTCAGTCAGTCAGTCAGTCAGTCTTCCCTTCTTATAAATCTAATGCACAGTGACCTTTCGCCTAACCCTTAAAAAAAAAAAAAAAAAACAGTAAACGATAAAAGGACAAAATTTGCCGCTGTCATCAGAGAGAGGAGGAAGCAGGACGGACTCACACCACCCCGCCCTGCCCGTGACCCCACCCAAAAACCACACCCCAACCCAACCCCAACCCAACCCCAACCCCACCCCACCCCACCCCATCACAATCTCATGCTGCACATTGCTCTTCACAACAATTTTTTTTTGTTTTCTTTTGTTTTCTTTCTTCATAGTTAAAAGTTCATGGCGGCCGGAGTGGTCTAAAGGTAAAAGGGGGGGGGGGGGGTTTAGGATATTTTATCCAAAGGACAGGTCATTTACTTCACCGTTAACAGTGACTCCCCCCCTTTTAAAGAGTCGCGGGAGGCAGGAAGGAAACCGCCGCTCTCAGGGGCGGGGACAAGCAGTGCAGTGGCTTAGGCCCCTCCCACAGGGGATGCCCCGCCCATTGCTTAGAGCCCAAATCTCCGCAGGAGAAGCCCGCTGTAGATGCAGAGATTGGGGTTGTGGGGGGGGTCGGTTTCGTTAAAAATAGTGACTGCACCTGTGAGGTTACTAACATAGCTGCGGCTCCTAGCAGGAGGAATTAAGAGAAGGATCCGGAAGATCTGTCCACTTCTCAAAGTGCAAAAGAACGTCCTCGGACAGACAGACAGACGCAGCCTCCTGCACACGACGCCTCCGTTGAGAGGGCTGGGTCTCGTCAACAGCCGGAGGCAGGGGGCGGGGCTTAGCTGGTTCGGCTGCTTGTGGTTGGACCACGGTTCTGATGGGCAGCCGGGCGTGGTCTGACAATGTTGTAGTGGCTGATGTCCGGTGCTAAACCAGCAGAAATTGGTGTGTGTGTGTGTGTGTGTGTGTGTGCGTGTATGTGTGTGTGTGTGTGTGTGTGTGTGTGTATGAGAGAGAGGTTGAATCACAGCATCCAAGTTGGACACAGTGTAGCTCAACGTGGAGGGGGCAGGGCCTGGCGAATCCATGCATCTGATTGGACTGGAGACATTTCGGCTTTGGGCTGTGTCAGTGACGATTTGGCCCCTCTGATGGACAAGCAGGGAGTGAGGTGGTTGTGATTGGGTCACTAAGACTCCTGAGTGTGTCTCAGAGTGAATGTGTGTGTGTGTGTGTGTGTGCACGTGAATGTGTGTGTGCGTGTGTGTTTTTGAGTGTGTGTTAGGAGGGGGTGTCAATGGTCAGTCTCTTGGCACCAGACTGCTTTGTGCATGCGTGCGTGTGTGTGTGCGTGCGTGTG